>NC_142740.1:1635000-1877500 GCF_051943395.1 Hippocampus bargibanti | reverse complement strand
CAACAATCAGGCTCCACAAATAACCTGTACAATCCATCTGTACACTTGATGCAAAAAGCTGTCAACCCAGCGAAACAGAACACAATTGATGAGGAACTAGGTAAAATTATGGCAGAGAAAGCACCTACAAGGGATCATTCGTCAAGATGGTGAAAGAAGATGGTTACGTTCCTCATCAAGTGTTTAATGCTGATGAAAGCGGCCACTCCATTCCATCAACAACCATAACAAAAGTCAATAAAACGACTTTATTATACAGTACAGTTTATTTCTCTAATTATAATACCACAGCACATTTATTACACATAAAGTAAGGTATATTTTGAGTAGTTTTAAGGCTTATTTAGTTGAAATTTACATTTTATGGGGACCTGGGAATGGATTATTCTCATTTTTAATGGTTTCCTATGGGAAATTAATGTTTGGAAGACACACTTTTCCCCTTACACACTCTGTCTGGGAATCGATTAAGTTCGTAAGCCAAGGTATCACTGTATAATTTTAATAATGGTGGGGGAGAGCGGGAAATCCCTGTCCAAATTATTCACATAATCATTTCACCATGTAGACACTGCCAGTTTTACAAGCAATAAAATAAATACATTTTCCATAAAATATCCTCTTCAAATTAAAGGCATGGATCTGAAAGGACAACCGACACCTCCGGACAAGTTGTGTCCATAATTTGTAAAATGAATTCAAATGACTTCTACTGAGCGCATTTGATCAAGATTCCAGTGCACTGAATATTCAGGAAGTCTTATTTTTGAGTTGGTGACGAGTCCTCACCCTACGTCACTGAAGGAACGCCCCTGACCGAGAAAGCGACACACAATGCATTTTGGGTACTTTGTTCTGTCTGAAAACCTTGTGTTGATGGTGAAATTAGACAGAAAACACATCAATAACGCGATGGTGAATTTTTGTGTTTTGTACCAAGACTACTATTTGATACGAGTTGACACAAATTCCCAGCAGACAAATCAGCCCATTTCTAACGGAGCTTGGGCGCCATTTTGTGCATTTCCTGGGACGCTACATTGGAGTCCAGATGCCTCAAAATGATCCGGAAGGACTTCTTTAATCAATTGCAAACATTTACGCTTTCCTCTTCGGAACTATTTAAATCGTATTCCTAACTGGATGAGTAACAAGAAAGCATCTTCTCCCAATCTGAAGCCATTGTTTTGATTCGAGATCAAGGCGCAGACGTCCTGGCGTGACGTCACGAACAAGGAGGCGGGACCTTCTGAAACTGGCCTCTTCCAGGTTCATTTTTTTGCAGATTTTGGACACTTTAAGACATTTTTATTGGTGTTTTGCATTTGACTAAAAATATCAGCCTACGTGTTTTGGGTATTTAGATGCTATAAAAGTTTTTTCTGATGTCAGTTCAGAAACAAAAAAATAGTGTCGTTGTCCTTTAGATCTATTCAGCAGTGGTAAGTCTGTTTCATTCGCCTTATCCAGTCTCAATCAACTGTGTTTATTTCTCATTTCTAAAATTACAACTGCGTAATTGAGTTTGTCTAAATGCTGCCACAATCGCTAATTCGTCTCGCAAGGTGTCCCCAGGCGGAGAAAAAAGGAAAAGCCAGAACGTGGGCGATAGATGCAGAGTAACGTTTCCACCGAGGTTGGAGTCTGTTTCCTGTTATCTCCGAATGGCCAATTAGTCCATCATAGCCACAACAATTTAGGCTTCAATCAACAGGATCCAGACAAGTTAAGTGAGGACAGATGAGAACTTTTGGGGAATGTATGCTCCTACTTCCTGTTTTGGTTTTAAAGGACAACCGACACCTCCGGACAAGTTGCGTCCATAATTTGTAAAATGACTTCGACTGAGCGCATTTGATAAACATTCCACTGTATATACAGTAAAGTCTGGTTATATCGATATCGGATATATCGATAGTCCCGGTTATATCGATATTTTTTCGGACTCCCTTGAATATCGATATAACGAGACTTTACTGTAGTTATATTTTACACTATGACTCGCGCTGAATATTCAGGAAGTCTTGTTTTTGAGTTAATGACGATGCCCGAAGTGACGTCACGGAGGGAAAGACCCCTGATCGAGAAAGTGACACACAATGCATTTTGGGTACTTTTTTTCATCTGAAAACAAAGTGTTGATGGCGAAATTAGAAGAAAAACTACATACATAACGTGATGGTGAATCGTTGTGTGTCGCAGCCAATTGCGGTAACACGCATAAAGAAGGTGTAAGTTGACACAAATTTACAGCGGACAAATCAGCCCATTTCCAACGGAGCTTGTGCGCTATCTTGTGCATTTTCTGGGTGCTACATTGGAGTCCAGATGGCTCGAAATGATACGGAAGGACTCCTTTAATCGATTGCAAAAATGTATGCTTTCCTCTTCAGAACTATTTGAATCATATTCATAACTGGATGAGTAACAAGAAAGCATCTTCTTCTGAATCTGAACTCTCTGAAGCAATTGTTTTGATTCTGGAGCAAGGCAGTTTGTGAATGAGTTTCCTGACGTGACGTCACGAACAAGGGGGCGGGACTTTCTGAATCTGCCCAGTTTCAAGCACATTTTGTGGCAGTTTTGGGACACTTTTAAGTCATTTTTATTGGTGTTTTGCATTTGACTAAAAATATCAGCCTGCGTGTTTTGGGTATTTTAGACGCTATAAAACGTTTTTCTGATGTCAGTTAGCAAACAAAAAAATGGTGTCGGTTGTCCTTTAAAGTCTCACACACTCCGCTGTGTCAAGCCAAGAAGATGGTTGGAATGCTGACTCATGAAAACAATGTTGATACAGTATGAAAGGGTGTGTGTGTGTGTGGGGGGGGGGGGTTACAAAATTGAAAAGTGACTGTATTTTAGATAATTTACAGTTTGTGATGCCACATTGTTCTTAAACATGGTGACAGATTGAAATCCATTCAGTTTACATGATATACGTTGGGAAACTTTTATGGAGAGGATACATCAAACTAAAACAATTATTGTCCCATCTAATGTGCTTTCACGTACCACGTATTTTTTTTTTCCTTACCGTATATTTGATATCCAGTACAGGAAAGTTGTTCAATATTCATAACGGATCTACTTCTGGTCACGTGATCCTAGTCCAAGTTTCTTGAGTGGGTAAACACTGCCATCCTGTGGCTGTCGGTCGACATTACACCGTGAACCGTTGCATTCACATTATAAATCTTACAATAATAATAATAATAATAATAATAATAATAATAATATATTTCATTCACAAGCGCCTTTCAAAACTCTCAATGGTACTTTATAATCACATGATACGTTTTTCTGCGTGTGAACAACGGCAGCCACACGCGCTAGCGTTCACTCAACCCGGAAGTAACTCAAATAGATAGAAAGCTAGCTAGCCAATCGTTAGCCAATAGATACCCAGCTAGATTGTGACTAGATGTAGCTAGATAGACAGCCAATTAAATAATGAATAGATGTAGATAGCTAGCTAGCTGGATAGCTAATAATAATAATAATAATACATTTAATTTCTAAGCGCCTTTCAAAACTCTCAAGCAAATAGCTAGCAAATGATAATAATAATAATAATAATAATAATAATAATAATAATAAATAATAATAAATAGGTAATAGATAGCCAGCTAGACTGCTAACAGCCAGCCTAATAGATAGCCAGATAGCCAACAGCCAGCCAGCTCATAGCTAGCCAGCTAGATAGCCAACAGATAGCCAGCCAGCTAATAGACAGCTAATAGCTAATATATAATAATGATCTTCTTCTTTTAATAATGATAATAATAAGAATATATTTAATTTCTACGCGCCTTTCAAAACTCTCAAGGTCACTTTACAGTCACAGGATACATAAACAAACATGTTGTGCAACTTTATTTAAACTTAATATGGGCACAATTACAGGACATTTCCATTGAAACTGTTCAGAGGCAAAAATTACAATTAAAAATGAGGAATTGCGATATGAAAACATGCTAAACATTTTTTTTTTTGTACCTCAATTAGTGTCTTTCGTCGTCATTGACTACGTTTTGGTTGTCCCCGACGCAAGTATGTTTCTTAAACCCCGTTTTAAAATGAAATCTCTTCTGACACACGTCGCATTGGAAAGGTTTCTCTCCGGTGTGAGTTCGCATATGCACCGCGATGTACCATTTGGTGGTAAAACATTTCGCACAAACCGGACAAGAAAAATGCTCCCTGCTCGAATGTGACCTCATGTGTCTTTTCAAAGCATAATGCCAAGTGAATTTCTTCCCGCAAAACGAGCAAGAGAACGGTTTCTCTCCGGTGTGTTTCGCCATATGTCGGTTTAAACGTGCGACCTTGGCAAACGTTTTCCCGCATTCCGAGCAGTCAAATTTCGGGTTGTCCGAGGTGCTCACCGTGTGTCGTCTTCTGTGCGAAAGGAGCATCCCTCGAGTTGGGAAGATTTCCGGACAGACGGCGCAGGCGAAAACTTCTTTCTGTGTTTGTTGGTGTGATTTCATGTGTCGCTTCATGTTACCTTTGGAGGAGAATATTTTGTGACAAAACGAGCAACAGAAAGATGTTTCTCTTACGTAATCGCAGTCGTCTTCTATGTCCGATAGCGGAGCGAAAGTGCTTTCTGGGTCCGAGTGTCGTTGCTCATAATAAGCTTGGTCGGGTTGCGTGTTTGTGACGTCAGCGTCTTCTTCTTCTTGAGGTTGTTCCCCATCCAAACAGCTCCACACATCCTCCTCTTCCTTTTTAATGAGGGGGTGCATCGCGACCGGCTCCTCTTCTGGACTCTTCAACAACATGTCTTGTATATCTGTACCACAAAAAGCACAGCAAAAACATCGTCAACCGATGAAATGCGTGTGTGTCTAAGAGTATAACTAGGTACGCTACTGTGACCTATATTCCACCGCGATTGTTTCTGTATAGTGGTATATGATTGCATTTTTGTGAAGTATGTAATCGATTATCATGGGATTTTCCAAACTATGCAGCTTATGATGACGTATTACACATATTTCCCTCCATGCTGGTTCTTGAAATTTCCCAATACAACAACAAGAAACGGAGGGAAAAAAACAATAGATTGAAGTTTACGCACTTTTTGCTAACACTACAGTTTATAAAGATGAGTAAGTTGTATTTTTATAACTCACGGAAGTGGTAGTATATATATTTTTCTCCATAACTGCCAAGTTTCGAGCAAAAAGAAGCATTAGCATATATATTTCGAGAGCTCGCAATTTTCTTTCCTAGTATTCAGTGACAGCCATTTTGGATTTCAGACGAAAATCTGCCTGTATTCGATCGTTGATATTTGCTTATTTATATTTTCAATCTTTTCTTGTGTTGTCTGTTCCTGTTTGGAATTTCAAAAACTTTCCAATGGTACCTTACTCGTTAAGATCTGCCAAAAATTAAGAAAGTTATGATAGTTTCAACTGTAATAAAGAACTCGGCCATAGATTTTCATTGTTTTAACTGAGTAATTACAGGCAGAAAAACCCCTCATATTTCGCAAATTAAAAATTCATTTACAGTAAAGTCTCGTTATATCGATATTTTTTCGGGCTCCCTTGAATATCGCTATAACGAGACTTTACTGTATTTCCTTATTATTTGTCATAGAACAATCATCTATACATCATTTGAAAGATATTTAAATGCACTTTAAAATGGTATTAGAACATGTGTGATGAATTATTATTGAAAAATGTCACATCCCAAGTATAACCACTAACCATCCTTCGGTATGCCACCGCGAGACTTTAAAACGGCGCTCAGCAGTTGGTCTTGTCGCTCTTTTTCCTCCTTCCTTCGACAAAGTTCCTCTTCGTACTCCATTATAGTTCTTTCAAATAGTTGATAGATTTCCTCCACGGCGAGGTTGAGTCGCTGTTTCATTAATTCCCTCAATATGGTGACTTTACACATTTTTTTTCCGTGGTCGACTTGGCTCCCTGCTTAGCCGTCGTGTTGGCAAATTGAACGTTAGCGGCTAACAAGCCAAGCTAACGCGAACGTCTGTGGTTCGCGTGGACTCGTTCAACGACGCGACAGTATTGATACGTGTCACACGCTAGACGTGCGTGATGCCGGAACAAAAAAAAAGCAAAAAGTGGGGTGAGGAATCGATCGATAAGATTCCACTCGGACGCGATTGCTCGCTTGGCGACCAGTAGGTTACTTCCGCACGTTTCTTCTTCGCGTGTTATTGTTTCTCTAATAACGTTTATTTTGTAAACTGGCGCCATCCAGTGGCACAGAAAGACACCGAACAAGTCTCGAAACCGCCACCTGCAAAGCATACAAAAAAAATTATGTAGCTCAGCTACATATTTTTTACTGTCAACCTTGGCTAATAGCTTCCCTTATAAATGATTATAATGCCAGTATAAAAGTTGTAGTACGCCGTACATTATTTGAAATTATAAAAAAAACGCGAACACAAGCGGAAATGCAGTTTACCGCGCATGCGCACATGATGCTTTCATAATAAAATATGACGTTGAGCGCCATTCCCGAATTTATGCGGGTTTTGTTTTTTCATGGTTGTGTGTTGATAAAGCGCTGGCTGGACTTCGACCATGTTTTTTCCCATCCACAAGGGGGCAGCATTTCCCTTTTTTCCACGTTAGCGCTTTGTTCTTGCTACATCTGTTGTTAAAAGCGCTATACAGGTAACATCCGACTTATGACTGGCTCGACTTACGACCACCCGTACTTATTACCACGACCTCTCGACCCTACTTTTAACATTTTAATTCGACGCCTGGCATTCAGCCTCGGAATCTCTATTGTCATATTATTCGTTATTTAGCCAGAGTTCACTCAACCCAGAAGTAACTCAAATAGATAGAAAGCTAGCTATCTAGCTA
Organism: Hippocampus bargibanti; assembly: GCF_051943395.1. Taxonomy (NCBI): domain Eukaryota; kingdom Metazoa; phylum Chordata; class Actinopteri; order Syngnathiformes; family Syngnathidae; genus Hippocampus; species Hippocampus bargibanti. The sequence continues at coordinate 1,870,637 of NC_142740.1, read as the reverse complement.
ATCGAGAGCTAGATAGATAGCTAAATAGCTAATATATAGCTAATAGATAGCAAATAGATACCTATATTGATAGCCAGATAACTAGCTAGCCATTGTTTTGATTCTGGAGCAAGGCAGTGCGTGACCAATAGTGACGTCACGACCAAGTGGGCGGGACTTTCTGAATCTACCCAGTTGCGAGCTCATTTTGCGCCAGTTTTGGGACACTTTCAAAGTCATTTTTATTGGTGTTTTAACATTTGACTAAAAATATCAGCCTGCGTATTTTGGGGTATTTTAGATGCGGTAAAACGTTTTTCTGATGTCAGTTAGGAAACAAAAAAATGGTGTCGGTTGTCCTTTAAGTCTTTTTTTTTTTCGCAAAACCAAACGGCGGGAAAGGGGGCGAGGGTCAGATGTCAGGCCAGCTCGTGTCCGATGAAGCGTCGCAGGCGCTCCAGGTACTGCGAGTAGAGTTCGATGTCGTTATGCCCCGCCCCCTCCACCCACAGCGGTTCCACCGCCTTTGGGCAAAGCTCGAACAGCGTCAGGCCGTGAGAGAAGTCGATCACTTCGTCCTCGGTGCCGTGGATGACCAGCACGGGCGACGTGATCTTGGATACTTTCTCGATGCTGCCGAAAATACACACACACACACACACACACACAAAAAAAGTGTTAATTCCTAAGTTATATGGGTTTGGAGTTATCTGAGCTTGAAATGGGGGCATATGTACAAAATACAATACATATTGATTTATATAGCGATTTTAACAACAGCTGAAGCTGGAACAAAGTTCTAACGAAGCTAGATATCTATTTGCTAAACATTAGCTGGCTAGCTGTTAGGTATCTATTGGCTCGCTTTCTATCTACGTATTTGAGTTACTTCCGGGTTGAGTGAACGCTGGCGCGTGTGGCTGCCGCTGCTCACCCACAGAAAAATTGATCGTGTGACTGTAAAGTGACCTTGACAGTTTTGAAAGGCTTACAAATGAAATGTGTTATTACTATTATTATTATGACTATTATTACGATTATTATGATTATTACTAATATTACTATTTCTACTATTCTTTTTGTATTTTTTTTGTATTTTCTTGTATTTGTATTTTTATTTTTTTGTATTTGCATTTTTATTTTTTTGTATTTGTATTTTTATATTTTTGGATTTGTATTTGTAATTGTAATTGTAATTGTAATTGTAATTGTAGTTGCATTTGTATTTGTAATTGTATTGTAATTGTATTTGTAATTGTATTTGTAATTGTAATGGTATTTGAATTTGTAATGGTAATGGTAACTGTAATTGTAATTACATCGTATTGGTAATTGTAATTATTATTATTATTATTATTATTATTATTATAATTATTCTTTGTGTTGCTGGAATTTTTCCCGGCCCACCGCGTTAGCATTAGCATGAGCATTAGCTTCTTTGGTTTGGTGACTGACTTGGGGAAGGCGTCAAAGCAGTACGTCTTCTTGGTGTCGGGGAAGGCCACCCTCATGCCCGACGTGAGCGGCGAGTGCAGGACCACGGCGGCGCACTGGTAACGCGACGCCAGGTCCACGGTGGGAACCGTACCGATGCTTTGCCCGTATAGGATGATGTTCTCGGGGTTCACGCCGTACCTTGGGGGACAGGAAGCGGGTCATGATGGCTTTCACAAATAAAGAAAAAAAATTCTGATTGAAAATAAAATAAAGGTCAGCAAAAACATGACATTACATGATCTCATTCACTGCTAGACGATGTGCCTATAAAATGTGTCCACTCCAGTGCCAGGGTTTTTGTCATTCTTACTCAAATTCCAGGATCCACAAAATACTCAGTTTTAGGACTACATCAACATTCAATACAGCGTTCGAAACCTTAGAATTCCTTCTTTCATCAGAAAAATAGTTAATTCCTAAATGATATGGGTCTGGAGTTATATGAGCTTGAAATGGGGGCAATTCAAGTTGCAGGACCCACACGATATTCAGTTTTAGGACTACATCAACATTCAATACAGCGTTCGAAACCTTAGAATTCCTTATTTCATCAGGAAAATAGTTAATTCCTAAATGATATGGGTCTGGAGTTATATGAGCTTGAAATGGGGGCAATTCAAGTTGCAGGATCCACACGATATTCAGTTTTAGGACTACATCAACATTCAATACAGCGTTCGAAACCTTAGAATTCCTTCTTTCATCAGAAAAATAGTTAATTCCTAAATGATATGGGTCTGGAGTTATATGAGCTTGAAATGGGGGCAATTCAAGTTGCAGGACCCACACGATATTCAGTTTTAGGACTACATCAACATTCAATACAGCGTTCGAAACCTTAGACTCTTCTTTCTTTAAAAAAAGAGTTAATTCCTAAGTTATATGGGTCTGGAGTTATACGAGCTTGAAATGGGGGCAACTCAAATGACAGGATCCGCAGAATACTGAGTTTTAGGGCTACATTAACATTCAATACAGCATTAGCAACTTTAGACTCTTCTTTCTTTAAAAAAAAAGTTAATTCCTAAGTTATATGGGTCTGGAGTTATACGAGCTTGAAATGGGGGCAACTCAAATTACAGGATCCACAGAATACTGAGTTTTAGGGCTACATCAACATTCAATACAGCGTGAGCAACTTTAGAAAAAAAAAAAGAGTTAATTCCTAAGTTATATGGGTCTGGAGTTATATGAGCTTGAAATGGGGGCAACTCAAGTTGAGTTTTAGGACTACATCAACATTCAATTCAGCGTTAGCAACATTAGAATGTTCTTTCTTTTGAAAAAAAATAAGATCATTCCTAAGATATATGCGTTTGTAGTTATCTGAGATTGAAATGGGGGCGGATGTCCAAAATACAATACAATACATACATATTGTTTTATATAGCGCTTTAACAATAGCTGAGGGCGTAACAAAGCTCTAACATGGAGCGCTAACAAGGCAAATGCTGCCCCATCGTGGAAGGACAAAAAAATTGCCAGAGGTCTAACCAGCGCTGGGGCAAATGGCTGCCGCTGCTCACCTGCACGAAAAAAAGTTCTTATCCCATGACTGTAAAATGTCCTTGAGAGTTTTGAAAGGCGCATTGAAATTAGATGTATTATTATTATTTGCTATCTATTAGCTATCTGGCTAGCTATCTATTAGGTATCTAGCTGGCTAGCTATCTAGCTGCCCAGCTGTTAGCTATCGAGTTGGCTAACTATTAGCTAGCTTAAACCGATTTTGTGACTGTAAAGTGGCCTTGAGAGTTTTGAAAGGCGCTTAGAAATGAAATGGATTATTATTATTATTATTAAATTGAATTTGAGTGACATCACAGAGCAGATTTCATTAGCACGGCAACAAAATGAAGCTGAAATCTGATTGGACAAAAAAAAAAAAAATGCCCGAAAATTCACAAAACTGTACTGGGTTGATAGTCACACAAGTTGGGAAGTTACCCAGTGCGGAGGGTGTGCCAGGCGGCGTCGATGTCGGCGTAGAGGTCCTTTTCGGTGGGTTTGCCGCTGCTCACGCCGTAGCCCGAGTAGTCGTAGGAAAAGACGTTGCAGTTGATGCGCGTGCCCAAACCCATGTAGAAGCTGCTCATCTGGCCCAAGTCCACCGCGTTGCCGTGGGAAAACAGCAGGGTGAATCTGAAAGGTTAAATGTCGGACCGGGAAGGTCACCCGGGTTACATAGACCGCGTTTAAAGCCGTTGGGAGGGTTAGCGTGTGTGGCTGCCGCTGATCACCCGCAGAAAAAATATCCTGTGACTGTAAAGTGTCCTTGAGAGTTTTGAAAAATGAAATGTATTATTATTATGGGGTCTACGACTGGCCCGATTGGCCCATTTGCTCTGGTAACACGTGATCAGCATAACTAAGCCTATGTCGGTTGTAGGAACGATCCGAATTGAACCTCACCCCACCATGGCGATTTAGTGGAGGGTTTTGCTGTTTTATGAACATATTTTTATTATTATTATAGATCAATTCCTTTTTTAACCTACACGAGAGTTCAAAATTTATTTTTTTAACGAATAAATGTAAGTAAAATTTTCCTCTTATTGATTTTTGTATTTATTAATTTTTGGATATATATATTTATTTATTCAGTAATTCATCTATGAATAAACAAATGTATCTGTATATTTGTGTATTTATTTATCTGCATTTTTATTTATTCATTAATTAATTTAGTATTATTATGATGGATCAATTCCCTTTTTTAACCTACACGAGTTCAATTTTTTGTTTTGACGAAGAAATGTAATCAAAAATGTTCTTATTTATTAGTATTTTATTAATTTTTGGATTTATATATTTAATGGTGCTAAAAAATGGTGTCGGTTGTCCTTTAAAGGACGTCTCCGGACAAGTTGTGTCCATAATTTGTAAAATGGCTTCAAATGACTTCTATTGGGCGTATTTTAATAAGATTCCACCGCATATAGCGATAATATACGTTTTAAGACTCGCGCTGAAGATTCTTGTTTTTGAGTTGGTGACGAGTCCGTATGTGACGTCACTAAAGGAACGCCCCTGACCGAAGAAAGACACATTGTAGCGATCCTTCCATCACGTCAATGTATTTTGCTGTACTTGTTTGGTCTGGGGACCCCGTGTTGCACCCAAAAGCCGCCAGAAGAGGGCGTCCAAGCTCCATATAAGGAATTTATCAGCCTGTGGAAACAGGAGGTGGCCATTTTGGGCCATTGTTTTGATTCTCCAGCAATGCAAGACGTATTGGCGTGATGTCACGAACTGGGGGCGGGACTTTCTGAAAATGCCCATTTCGCAGCTCAATTTTTTCGCAGATTTTGGACACTTTAAGTGATTTTTATTGGTGTTTTGCATTTGAATAAAAATATCATACTGCGTGTTTTGGGTATTTTAGATGCTATAAAACGTTTTTCTGATATCAGTCAGGAAACAAAAGTGACGTCTGTTGTCCTTTAAGCAGTCATTTCATCATCAAAAAAGCTAAAAAAATAAATAAAAATTAGGTTAACCGCACCTGGGATTTGGAACACATCGGATGTACATGCAGCTGATGTTATTCCCTCGGCTGGAACGCGCCAACGTGACCTCCACCGTGTCGAGCTCCCGCTGCGTATATTGAAACTCGGCGCGTTCCGTCAGGTGAAGCCTCCATCTTGTCTCCGACGTGGGCGGCGTCGGCGTCGTGCAAAGGGTCGACATCCTGCCGACGCCAGAGTTTGTCTCCGGATCGGCGATGAAGGCGTACGTGGGCTCCGGCGGCAGGAAGGCTAGCTTGGCGGCGATGCGGCTGGGGCACGGCGGGCAGCAGAAGAGGCCGCAGAGTTCGCTGACGGACAAGCCGTTCATCCTTCACTGCGGAGACGCATCAAGTTTGTGTTTCAAAAGGCACAGTGACAGTGCAACTGACAGTGATACCTCGGTTTACAAACTCCTTGGCTTACGAACTTTTCGGTTTACGAACGTTAAACGGATGAAAATTTTACCTTGGCATACAAACTATTTTTCGGGATACACACGGAGCTGCCACAGTGAGTGATGTGTCGTTCGCGAACGAGCCCGTTCTCCTAACAAGAAAATGGCAGCCGACTGTTTTTGTCCTCTATTCCCCGCCCCCAGTCTTCGGTTAAAGCCACGTGATTGGTCAAGAACGCAGCAGTGACGGGGGGGGGGTTTAAACATTAAAGAGACAGGCAGACAACAGAGTGAGAAAATGGATAGAAAACAGTGAAATTTGGACTCGTTTCAACTTTGATAGTTCAAAGGAAGAGTGTAGACTGCAAGGTTAAAATATCCCATCAATCAGGCTCCACAAATAACCCGCACTTGATGCAAAAAGCTATCAACCCAGCTAAAAAGAACACAATTGATGAGGAACTAGGTAAAATTATAGCAGAGAAAGCACCTACAAGACATCATTGCTCAAGATGGTGAAAGAAGAAGGCTGCGTTTCTCATCAAGTGTTTATTGCTGATGAAATTCCATCAAGCCGTCAACGACCACCACAAAGGTCAATAAAACGACTTTATTATACAGTACAGTTTATTTATTTAATTATAATACCATGACACATTTATTATACATAACATAATGTATATTTTAGTAGTAGTTTAAAGGCTTAGAAAAATTAGAAAGTATAAAATGACGTTTTATGAGGACCTTGGAACGGATTATTCTCATTTTAATGGTTTCCTATGGGAAATTAACTTTTTGGATACACACTTTTCGTCTTAAACACTGAGAACCAATTAAGTTTGTAAGCCAAGGTATCACTGTACATAGATAAATAAATAACAAATAAATGGATAAGCACACAGGCAAATACTAAATAAATAAATCTTTTCTTTTCAGCTTTTCCATTCAAGGGGTCGCCACAGCGTATCAGTGCCTACCAAATAAATAACCACATAAATAAACAAAATAAAAATAATTTTTTGTCCATGTGTTTAAATAGTATGAGAAAAATCTACCCTTGAGTACAGATGGACTAAAAATCGAATCCCCACTTCGCGGGTTTCACCAATCACGGAGGGGTTCTGGTCCCCATTGACCGCGAAAAACGGGGGGATAACTTTACTACTTGATTTACAACTCCAAACCGGTAGAAATCCGGATTTACCTGTTCAGCGGAGTCTCTTGGCACGAGCTAACATTCAATAATGACTTAGAAACAAAAAAAAAACGTCTCATTGAAAGAATCGAAGCAGTTCAACGTGGAAAATAAACATTCACCACATCATTTGGACTCGAGTCCTGCCGCTCTTATCCATTTTGTCAAAAAACAAACGTGTGTGTGTGTGTGTGGGGGGGAATTCCTGAAGTCAAATCAAAATATTACAAGGATAGAAAAATGAAGATATCCAAAGGATTTTGGGTCCCGCGTCAATAATGTCACAACTGAGCCTCGGATAGTTCCGATTTGTTGTCCTCGTGCCAGCTAATGCTAACCGAGATCGGTGTAAGAAAGACGACCGTTTCACCGGTGGAAAAAACAAACTATCACAAAAGATTCCTGATAAAACAAAGCAAGAAAAAAAAACGCGGTCGGGCCTCGGTATCCAGAGTGTGCCAATCTATTTTGGTGGAATTACGCGAAATGCCGGCGTCTCCTCTTGTCAAGGAATTGGTATTTTTTTAATCCAGGTTCGTTCGTGCCCGTTTTGTGTTTTGCCTTGTTCGCCGCATCCGGAAATGACATTACCCGGATATGACGTCACATGCCCCATTGTGGACATTTAAGGGAAATTCACAACAAAAGCCAGTTTGTGACGTAAAGCATTCCCTAAAAAAAATAACAGGGAGAAAAACAAGTTAAAACAATGCAATTCATGCTCGTTTTTATTTGATAAATTTTATTTATAATTTAAGAACGAGGAGGAAGTTATCACGTTCAATTCACCTGCTATGCACGTTTTTTGGAATGTGAAAAAGGAAACCGAAGTACCCAGAGAAAACTCACCCAAGCATTGGGAGAACACGCAGACTCCACACAGGGAGGCCGGTTTCCGGAATCGAATCCTGAATTTGTGCATTGTGGGCCGAACGTGCAAACTAGTCGATTGCTGCCTTCGTTGAAAACTAAAACTAAAATCCATTAGTAAGGGTACGAAACATCGATACAAGATATTGTTTTGCATACTGCGCCACCTTTTGGCAACAAGAAATGTTTTATGTGATATTTTTATGTTGAAGGTATCGAAGAGGAAATTTGGATCGAGCGCTCGGAATGAATACTGTAATGTGAATTTTCAAAATAAAAATAAGTCAAAATATTGTTCATTGATTTTCTTTCAAATCGAATATGTGACTTGTTATAGAAGTCATATGAAATTTGTTTTTAATTTGATGTATTTAATTTTTCACAGTTGAAGTACTGGGTTTCCAACATACGAGTTCATACCACAACGTTCACGTTGCTAAAATGGTGACGCTAACACACATTTATTTAGCATCAAAGAAAAACAAGAACATATTTAAAATAAACTGTGATTTTATTGTCTTTTTTTGTACTTGAATACGTCATACAATCCTAAATCTGAAAAACAAAACAAAATGAAAAGATATATTGTGGTGTTTCTGAAGTAGGAGGTGCAGGTTGCGTTCAGGGAGTATTTCCATTTGCGTCCATTAGTTCGTCGCTTTCTCCAATGGGATAAAAATCAACAAATGTGTCTTCAGTTCTTCGCGTCGTTATGGCGTCCGTTGACACCAGCAGTGTGAGGAAAAGACAGTTCGGGATAAAATTGTCAATCAACTAAAGGAGGATATTCAGGTTAGCAAGATAACGCAGCGTTTAAAAGTGATTCAGGTATAAATGGTGTTGGGTTTACATTCAATCGACTCTTTATTTGGACGGTGGGGAAGTGAATCAAACAGTCGAAAACGCAAGCTAAATCTTATCCTTTGAAAGATTGGGGAATCCAAATGTCATCGATATGACACGACTAGGAATGACGACAAAAGCGTTTGTCATCCAACAAATCCCTTAAAGGACAACCGACACCTCAGGACAAGTTGCGTCCATAATTTGTAAAATCACTTCAAATGACTTCTACTGAGCATATTTTACAAAAATTCCGTCGCATATGGCGATATTTTACCTTTTAAGACTCACACTGAATATTCAGGAAGTCTTGTTTTTGAGTTGATGACGATGCCTGACGTGACGTCACATTAGAAACGCCTGAGAAAGCGATGCACAATGCATTTTGGGTACTTTTTTTTGTCTGAAAACACCGTGTTGATGGTGAAATTAGAAGGAAAAAACATGAATAACGCAATGGTGAATCGTTGTGTTGCACCAAGACTACTATTAGATACTAGTTGATACAAATTCCCAGCAGACAAATCAGCCCATTTCCAATGGAGCTTGGGTGCCATCTTGTACATTTGCTGGGCCGCTACATTGGAGTCCAGACGGCTCGAATTGATCCGAAAGGACTTCTTTAATCGATTGCAAACATTTATGCTTTCCTCTTCAGAACTATTTGAATCATATTCATAACTGGATGAGTAACAAGAAAGCATCTTTTCTGAATCTGAACTCTCTGAAGCTATTGTTTTGATTCTGGAGCAAGGCAGTTTGTGAAGGAGTATCCTGGCGTCAACAAGGGAGCGGGACCTTCTGAAACTCGGCATCTCCATGGTCATTTTCAAGTAGTTTTGGGAGACTAAGTCATTCTTATTGGTGTTTTGCATTTGACTAAAAATATAAGGCTGCGTGTTTTGGACATTTTAGATGCTATAAAGTGTTTTTCTGATGTCAGTTAGGAAATAAGAAAATACTGTCGGTTGTCCTTTAACTGACAATGTTAAAATCTGTTATATGGTAAATTGAACAAGTTAGGGATAAATACTGGACCTACTGTTCCCGCGGGAGGACATATTTGGTGAAAAAGGCTGAGTCCATCCCAAAATACTTTTTTTTTTTTTGCATTTACTAGTCATATCTGCCCCCTCCCTCTTCCTGTTATACAGACTGAAAAAAAATCAACATGAGTGCAAATCAGGCACGATTTGCTGACACATGCTGGCCCATCCCCCCCCCAAAAAAAAGAGATAAAAAATAAATAGAATGCAATCACACAAGCTAACTACAATATATTAATATAAATCTTCTGAAGTCTTACGCTCATGAAAACAAAGTGGGGAAGAAAAAAAAAACATATTCAATCACTCAGGTTAAATCAAGTTAGCCTCCGCCATCTCATGCACCTAAAATACAAGTCAAGATATCAAAGGTTGGAAAAACGCGGAGAAAGTCCAAAGGGGGGAGGACGGGGGGTGGGGTGTTGACAGAGAAGCCGACATCATTTTCAACGAGAGAATCCGAAGCCCTTAAGAAGGTCTCGTTGAAGCTCCCTGGTTGGTAGATGCATTCTTTTTTTTTTTTTTTTCACAGGGATGGAATAAGAAATTAACCCCCGCCCCCCGGACGACAACAACAAGGAAATTGAAACGCCTCCCGTTCTCGCGCCATATCCGAGCCCCCCCCCCACCCTCGTGCTGCTTTTCTCTTCTTCTTTCACAGGCTCAAAAACACGATCATTGAGAAAAAGACTCAGTCACTAGTGGAGATGCTAGTAAAGGGGGAAAATGTCTGGAAAATGGCGGCGAGTGTCTCCCCCCCCCCGCCGTGAAGCAACGAAGCCGTGATACCGTTGTTGCCAACTTGTCAAGCGAGAGGTCGTAGGCGGTCGTAGGTTGGGAGTCCTTCATAACTTTTGTATTTTCTCAGCCACCACAATGGGGTTCTCCTTGCGTATGCGTGCGGCGGCGGCGCTCCGGTAATCGTAGGGACAGTCATGTTTGTCGGAGTAACGGTGGATGGCACAGAAGAGGTTGCCGCAGCGGCAGTCGAAACCTGCGGGCAAGCGGGAGACGGCGGTGGGGGGACATGGCTGAGATGTTTGCATGGATGGAAATTGGAATTTTGAAGGGGAAATCCCCCCCCCAAACTCTTTTTTTTCCCGCCTCCCACATTTGAATAATCTGTCATGCATTCCAACCAAAATCGTCACCAAAAAAGTACAGTAAAGTCTCGTTATAGCGATATTCAAGGGAGTCCGAAAAAATATCGATATAACCGGGACTATCGATATATCCGACCCTGTTTGCATGTAATTTTCTCTGTGCGTGCATAGAAATAGTATCGATATATCCGATATCGATATATCCGATATCGATATAACGAGACTTTACTGTATGTTTTTTTTCACTCAAGATCCTCCTCCCATTTATTCAATTATGTATTCCATTTATTTATTCACCCATTTATTTATCATGTATTTATTTAGGTATTTTTTCATTTATTTCTGTATTTATTCATGTATTTATTTTTTTAATCAATTATTTATTCTATGTATTTGTATGTATGTATATATTTATTCATCATTTATTCAATGTATTTAATCATTATTTATTTATGTATTTATCTATTTATTCATTAATTATTAAATATATTTAATCATTATTTATTCATGTATTTATTTAATCCTTCATCTATCCATCCATTTATGTATTTATTTATGTATCATCCATCCATCTATTTCTCTAAAAAGAATTCAAAATGGAGTCTTACCAGTGAGTCCAACTTTCTTCCGGCAAGAAAAACAGCGATTCTTTTTCTTGTTCTTATCCGGAGTTTGCTCGCCATCAGACGTCTGCGCAGCTTCTCCCGTTAGTTCTAGGGCGGAGGGGGGGGGGGGGTTTCAAACGTCATTTTACCGGCACGGGCCACAAAATCCGCAGTCCAAACCCCCCAAAAAAAACCTCCCAAAGGCTTCCTGGATTCGTACCCGAGGTGCCGGACGATTCTTCCTCTTCGGCATCTTCAGCCTCGGCTCGATCCGAGTCGACAACTGCCGAGTCTTGGGAGATGCTCATGGCCGTCAGCTGTTGAGTGACTGGACTGGCGGAGCCAGGACTGACGCTACATCAATGGAACAGCACATGCAAATGGCAGAAAATAGGCGATGAAAATGGCCCGTTTTGGTTTGCAAGTTACACAATAAAAGCACACCCAAAAATTACAAAAATTCAAAAAATAATTTTTAACTCATTCACTGCCAGACCATGTGCAAAAATGTGTCCACTCCAGTGCCAGGGTTTTTGTCATTGTCACTGGAATTCCAGGACCCACAGAATATTGCGTTTTAGGACTACGTCAAAATTCAATGCAGTGTAACTGATACCTAATATGTATATGTATATGTATTTGTATTGTACTGTAAGTCTATGACAATTAGCACACATTGCTACATGATCTAAAACTAGCTGGCTAATAGATAGCTAATAGATAACTAGCTAAATAGCTATTAGCCCAATAGCTAGCCAGCCAGCTAGATAGCTAATAGATTGCAAATAGGTAGCTAGCCAGATAGATGATGATACTACTACTACTACTACGAACAAGAATAAGAATAAGAAGAAGAAGAAGAAGAAGAAGAAGAAGAAGAAGAAGAAGAAGAAGAAGAAGAAGAAGAAGAAGAAGAAGAAGAAGAAGAAGAAGAAGAAGAAGAAGAAGAAGAAGAGAATATAATCCTTTTCTAAGCGCCTTTCAAAGCTCTCAAGGTAACTTTACAGTCACAGGATCAGTTTTTCTGTGGGTGAGCAGTGGCAGCCACGCGCGCCAGTGTTCACTCAACCCAAAAGTAACTCAAATAGTTAGAAAACTAGCTGGCTAGCTAATAGCCAATAGATGGCTAGCTAGAAATACATAGCTAGCCAGCTACATAGCTATACAGCTAGCAAGCTAGATAGATATATAGCTAATAGATAGCTAGCTAGGTAGGTCCTGCGATTTGAGTGAAAATGACAGTGGAGAGGACACATTTTTGCACAAGGTCTGGCAGTGAATGACTTAAAGTTAGGGCTGGTGAGTGACATGGGTGTCGACAAAGCCTGTCAACTACAACTCAACAGCTTTTTCCCCCGTAACACATTAATGCAATTTTTTTGGTGATTAATCATTTAGAGTTTAAAGGACACAGGCGTCCTCGTAACCCCCTCCCCCCAAGAAGCTCTGAGAGCTGTCGATTTTGAACTAAAGACGGTGTGATACTGTGACTTCCACGTGGAGCTTACCTGGATGTTGGTTCGACGGGTGAGGTCCGCCCTGTCGCCTCGGTGCCGGGCACGGGGGCTGCGCTCTCTGGAATAACATCGCTGGACCCCGGCATCCCCGACGGTGATGTTGCCACTGCATGGGAAGGGGGACAGGGGGGACAAAGTGTCCATTTCACATCACCTTACAGAGATTGTGTTGCTTTTTTGTGTGAATTTGGTCATAGTAAATTATCCACTTTGTTGAATTGCTCCAATTCTTATTATTTTTTAAATTAAAACTGTATTGTTGCTATTTTTGCTTGTCCAATTATGACAACAATAATTGTTTCATTCGCCAAGTGTTGTTTTAATCAGCTACTTTATTATTTAAAAATAATAATACATTTCATTTATAAGCGCCTTTCAAAACTCTCAAGGACACTTTAGTCACAGGATATTTTTTTCTGCGGGTGATCACCGGCAGCCACACGAGCCAGCGTTCACTCAACCCGGAAGTAACATATTTTATTATTATTATTTATTATTATTATTACTACTATTATATTGGATTGGATTTGCCTTTATTAGTCTCGCAGTGGAGACATTTACATTTCACAGCAGCAGTTATGAAAGGAATGAAAGTAGAAAAACAAAATACAGGAGCTGCTGAAAAGGTGGCTGCCTCTCGCAGCGCCATCTTGAAGTCAAAAGAACAAAAAAAATGAAAAATAAGTGAGTCATTCATTCTCCAGAACTTTCTGTACCCTCTTTGTGACATGAAGCAGTTATATTATTATTTATCATTTTATTTATGGTTTTATTGTTCTGTGTATTTCAAAGTCAAAGTCTGCTATCGAGCTGGCTATCTATCTAGCTATCAAGCTAGATAGTTAGCTCTCTATTTGCTATCTAGGTGGCTAGCTATCTAGCTAGCTCTCTATTTGCTATCTAGCTGGCTAGCTATCGAGCTAGCTCTATCGCGCTAGCTCTCTATTTGCTATTTGGCTATCTATCTATCTGGCTGTTAGCTATCGAGCTACCTAGCTCTCTATTTGCTATCTAACTGGTTAACTATCTATATAGCTAGCTATTAGCTAGCGAGCTAGGTTTCTTTCTGTTTGAGTTACTTTGTCGGGTTGAGTGAACGCTGACGTGTGTGGCTGCCGCTGCTCACCCACAGGAAAACTGATACTGAGACTGTTAAGTGACCTTGAGAGTTTTGAAGGGCGCTTAGAAATCAAGAGACAAATTCCTTGTTTGTACTTCATACTTGGCTAATAAAGATGATTCTGATTCTAATTCATCCTACCTTTCTCCCCCGGTGGACTGGATCTCCCCCCTCCCTGTTGCCTCTGTAGATGTTCCTTGTAGCAGACCGAGCACATGCCGTTGTTGCGGGGGTTACCGTAGAAACCGCATCCCATCGTGCACAGCATTGGCACCTGGGTCTGATTGGTCTCTTGAGCCATGCTCCAACGGAGAGGGTGAGGGGGGGTGGGAGTGAATCTTCCTGAAGGGACGAAGAGGGGGGAATGGTTAGTCCGGGTGATCAACAGTCGAGTGAAGGAATGAGGAGATTGGATTTTGGAGTTGTTAGATTGTAAACAACTCCAAAGTCCACAACCAGGGTAGAGCAGAAGGCTGAGTGGGTGTGCGTGGTTGGGTGGGGGGGTCGGTGCAGGGTGAAAGCACTCCACTTGGACGCTGTCTACATGGTGAGCAATGCCATTTTTCCGACGTGTATGCCAGGGTGAGGTTGGTACTGCTAACCGAGGGACCCCCCTCCCACCCAGTGGCACACATGTGGTGGAGTAATGGCGTTATGAGGCCTTGTGAAACGTCTTATTGGGCCACACACGTTCGCACTTTACCTCGCTCTCTGTGTCATCCGCGTGCTTTATCATACAGTACACTGACCCGAGAAACGGTGGAAAAGTAGGGGGGGGGATATGTCGAGTTCACCTACAATATTAGTCAAGTGACGTCAAGCACGCGTAACCAGTTCATTTTTTTCCTTTATTTTATTTCAGCCGGGACTAAACTCGAACCTGCCTGCGAAAACGAACACGTCGTGACCTTGCTACAAAGTAGAAACCTTGTGATATAAACGAATAAAGGATTGTGAATTAAACGGAACGTAAATCGACTCTAATTGTGGGGTTCGGAATTTGTTTTTTTTTTTTAATCGGGAAAGCAATTGCTTACTCGATGGTCACCATCGTGAGTAAATATCGGCGAATTCTTCGTCTATCTTCAACGAGTCTTTTTTTTTTTACTCAAACGGGGTTATTTTTCGTCAAACACAACCAATGAAAAGGTCATCTCTATGTTTGTGTTTTTTGTGTAAATTAATCTCGTTCGTTGTTCAAGTTAGCTAGTAGCGATGCTTAGAAATCGAAAAACGTGTATATTTTCGTAAAAGAAATGCTAATGTTGTGTTCATTGTGTGTTTTCTTACATTAAAAAAGTAACGATTCGCCTTATGTGTCGTGTATATGAAAGAAATTGTAATCTCGATGTTTGTGTGTTTTTAGTGTAAAGTACAGCTAAATTCCGTTCGTGAACTCAACGGTGGTTAAAGTTAGCTCGTAGCGATGCTTAGAAATCGAAAAGCGTGTATATCTTCGTAAAAGAAATGCTCATGTTGTGTTCATTGTATGTTTTCTTAAAATAAAAAAGTAACGATTCGCCTTAAGTGTCATGTATATGAAGGAAATGTAATCTCGGTGTTTTAGTGTAAGTAAACCTCGTGCGTGAACTCTGGTGGTTAAAGTTATCTCGGAGCGATGCTTACAAATCGAAAAGCGTGTATATTTTTGTAAAATAAATGCTAATGTTGTGGTCATTGTGTGTTTTCCTACATTAAAAAGGTAATGATTCGCCTTAAGTGTCACGTTCATTAAAAGAAATCTCGATGTTTATTTGTTTTTAGCGTAAGTAAATAAATAAATCTCGTTCGTGCAATTAACGAAAAGCTACGGTGTTTAAGTTAGCTAGGAACGATGCTTAGAAATCGAAAAGCGTGTATATTTTCGTAAAATAAATGCTAATGTTGTGGTTATTGTGTGTTTTCTTACAGTAAAAAGGTAACAATTCACCTTAAGTGTATATGAAGGAAATTGTAATCTCGATGTTTGTGTGTTTCAGTGTAAATAAATCTCGTTCGTGCACTTAACTGTACGGTGATTAAAGTTAGCTAGGCGTGATGCTTAGACACATGAAAGCGTGTATTTTCGTAAAAGAAATGATAATGTTGTGGTAATTGTGTGTTTTCTTACATTAAAAAAGGTAACGATTCACCTCATCTGTCATGTATGTGCACTCATTTGAACTCAACCGTGGTTACTTTGCATCTAAAGTTCGATATAATTAGCTGGTGGGTTCATATAAAGATACATCACATCTTCGCTTGTATTGTGTTTTCTTTAAGAAAACGCCACAAGATATTTAGATTATAACGTAGCGATAGCGAACAAGTTGAGCAAATTGTACAGTGTCGCCTCAGGACGCGCAAAAAAACAACAAAAAGAAGACAGAACCATCACAGCATTAAGATCGGCGACTTACAATCCAATATGGAAACAAAAAAGGTGACAAATCAAATGTGTTTTTTAAGGTGAGCTTGTGTGAATGAGGGTTTTTGAGTTAAGTCGGCAGCAGGAAACAATTGTCAAGCTGAGTGGAGCATTGCACAAAGCAAACAAGCACCGCCGAGGGAGAGAAAAAAAGATCATTTTAAAATCTGATATGTCACAAGTTGGTTTCTTATCGCGGAATAATGTCGGTGGAAAGAGTGGAAGCAGAATTCCCTTCGTAAATCGCCAGTGTCAAAAATCGAACAAAAGCCAAGTGTTAGCTGCCGGCTCGCGTTAGCTCGGATGCTAACATAAGCGAACGTTAGCTCGGATGCTAACGTAAGCGGCCAGACAATATCAAGGTCTACGGTTTACGTCGAGCGAACCAAAATCCACACCGAGAAATGACTCGCCCGTGCGGGTCACGCAGGACGGGAGTTACCTGGGCGTCACGGTACCGGCGGCTGTCGACGACCTTGGGGTTGAATTTTTATCCGGAGGAGTTAGACGCCGAGCGGCCTCCTACGCTAGTGCGCGAGCTCCCGACATTGGAAACAACCAGCATGACGTCATCCCCCAGCAACACAAAAGTCAACAGTCAACAGAGTTAAAAAAAACAGGCAATTCCTTCACCGATATTTATTCATTTGGAATTAAAATAAGGACATAAAATCGGAGGTTACATGGTGTGATGTTTACCAACTAGCGTAGATGAGCCCAACTGTGTTGTTAAGTACTTTGCTTTGAGTTAACATTGCACTTAATGGACAACTGATGACAAGTTGCGTCCATAATTTGTAAAATCACTTCAAATGACTTTTACTGAGCGTAATTTACAAAGATTCCACGGCATATAGCTATATTTTACGTTTTAAGACTCACGCTGAATATTCAGGAAGTCTTGTTTTTGAGTTGGTGACAATTCCTGACGTGATGTCACGTCAGGAACGCCCCTGACCAAGAAAGCGACAATGCATTTTGGGTACGTTATGATACTAGTTGACACAAATTCCCAGCAGACAAATCAGCCCATTTCCAACGGAGCTTGGGCGCCATCTCGTGCATTTTCTGGGACGCTGGAGGAGTCCCGACACCTCAAAATGACCCGGAAAGACTTTTTTAATCGATTGCAAACATTTATGCTTTCCTCTTCAGAACTATTTGAATCATATTCATAACTGGATGAGTAACACGAAAGCATCTTCTCCGAATCTGAAGCCATTGTTTTGATTCTAGAGCAAAGCAACACGTCCTGGCGTGACGTCACGAACAAGGGGGCGGGACCTTCTGAAACTGAAGCTTGTTGAGGTCATTTTGAAGTACTTTTGGGATACTTTAAGTCATTTTTATTTGTTTTTCATTTGACTAAAAATATCAGCCTGCGTGTTTTGGGTATTTTAAATGCTATAAAACGTTTTTTTTTATATCAGTTAGGAAACAAAAAAAAAATGGTATCGGTTGTCCTTTAAAATCGCATTTTCTGCATGGCTTCATCTCTCGTTTCTATTTATAATTGTATTTTATTTATTATTGTATCTGTTTTTCTTCCTATGCTTGTCTGTGACTTTAAAGTGTACTTGAGAGCTTTGAAAGGCGCTTGAAAATAAATTGTATTATTTTGATAGCATATTGAGGTCAAGTGACTGTATTGAGGTCAACAAAAAAGTTTCAGTCAGGCTATAACTAGCTAGCCAGTGACCTAGCCAGCTACCTATCTATATATTGATCCATGTATTCTATTTATTTGTTTTGTTTATGTATTTATTTTGTTTATGTAACTAGCTAGCTAGCTACCTTACCAGCTTCCTAGCTAGCTGCTGCTGTGTTACTTACGGGTATAGTCAACGCTGGAGCGAATGGCTGCCGCTGCTCACCCGCAAAAAAAAAAAATGTGACTGTAAAGTGTCCTTGAGAGTTTTGAAAGGCGCTTAGAAATTAAATGTATTATTTCTTTGCCTGATAGAAAATGTTCTGTGTGAACTATTAACAGTCCAAATCTTTTTGGTTGTAAATTAATCCACTCTAATCCATAAAATTGATTCCACTGTAACACCCCCCTCAGACTTTATTTGTTATCCCTCTGTACAATTGAGGCTTTTACTTTGAAGGGCAATTCCGTAAAATTGACTTTGAAATGATGACAATGTTGTACAATCACAGTTTGGGATATAGTGAGAGTTATTGGCATTGATACATTTTCGGCAGTGCCAAATACTTGTTAATTCATCATCACTGTTCACAGAAAGTAGATATCAGATGCGATGTCATACAGCTATTGAAAATACACCCAAAAAAAAAAAAAAAACCCAAAAAACACAACTTAAAAGTGCTTTGGAAATTTGCTAGGGTGACCCGGCCGGCTGCGTCTCTCCCTCCATTCTTTCCGTGACCATGGGGGCAAAAGGTCCCACGAGCCAGTTGAGTGGTGTGTTGTTCAGCAAATACTCCGTGACACCATCCAGAGACTGTTGAACCTTGGGGGAAAAAAAAAAAAAAAAAAAAAAAAATGGATGAAATGATATCAGAACATTTTCCAAACAAGATTCTATCTGGCGGGGCGGACTTCCTACTTGGGTTAAATGGTGACGACTCCCTTCCAGAAGAATGGGCGTGAGGGCACTGGTGTCCAACAGGGATGCTTGCAGCTCATCGGCGGAACGCCTGGCTTTGGTCAGCTGCTCCTGAACGGCTCCCGGCAGCCCTTGAGCGCTCGATACCACGTTGGAGCTCGCCGAGCGGAGCTGTTCGCTCAGACCTCGCACCATGGAGAGCACGCGCCACTCCAAGCGCTGTTGAAAACCACCGTCAAGCCGTTTAGTGATTCTATCCAGAGCAATCAATAGATTTAATATTATAATGATGTTTCTAAGTCTATTAGTTATCGATGAGCTAGCTAACTTGATCTATTTGAGTTATTCCCGGTTGAGTGAACGCTGACGCATGTGGCTGCCGCTGCTCACCCACTGAAAAACTGATCCTGTGACTTTAAAGTGATCTTGAGTTTTGAAAGGCGCTTGTAAATGAAATGTATTATTATTATTACAGTAAATTCTCGTTATATCGATATTATCGGGAGTCGGAAAAAATATCGATATAACCGGACTATCGATATATCTGATCCTGCGGCATGTAAATTTTCTCCTTGCGTTCATAGAAATAATATCGTAATAAGCAGTACTATCGATATAACCCATATCGATATAACGAGACTTTATTATTACTAGATCCTTCGAAGTAAACACTGCCCTCATGTGGCTGTCGGTCGCCATTACATCGTTAACCGTTGCATTCACTTTTTAATTTTTTTAATATGGTATTTCATTTATAAGCTCCTTTCAAAACTCTCAAGGTCACTTTTCAGTCACAGGATAAGTTTTTCTGTGGATGAGCAGCGGCAGCCACACGCGCCAGGGTTCACTCAACCCGGAATAATTCAGATAGAAAGATAGCTAGCTAGATAGCTCAGAGAAAGCTAACAGATAGCAAGCTAGCTATATTGCTAATGTTTCCTGACTCAAATAGCTAGCTGGTTAATTATTATTATATAATAATTAATAATTATAATGACGTTTCTAAATCTTAGAAATTGATTATTTGTTATTTGTTGTTTTTAGTTTTGTTATTTTTTTTTAATAGTTTTTTTTTCAAGTTTTTAGTTTGTTGTTATTTTTGATTGTTATTTTATAGTTATTTATTACTTGTTTTTTGAGTTTTTTATTTTTTTTTAAGTTTTTTCTTTGTTAGTTTTTTTACTTTTTTTTAGTTTTTCTATTGTTATTTATTATCTTATTGTTATTTATTTTTTATTATTTATTATTTATTTATTTTTTATTATTTATTATTTATTAGTCTAACAGTGGAGTTTGATCAGATTCTTAGAAAATTGCTGACCTCCGCCTCATTCTGGCTCCTATCAGATTCAGCTTGCCCGGGTTGCTTCTGGCTCCATTCGCTCCAGCGCTGCTGCAGTTGCTCTATAGCGCCCCCTATGTGGTTACCGCCCGACGCCATACTTTTACGGGCGGTCTCCAGCAGATCCAGCGTGCTGGTCATCTGGGTCACCGCCGCGTGCGTGGCTTCTCTGGCTCGTCGTGCGCGCACCAGAGAATGCTGAAGGGCTCGCTCCTGCACTTTGGTCGACAGGTTGCCAAGACGGACAAAGTAACTCGGGCCGCTGGATGAGATCGTCCCTTGGTGAGCGTCGGGTTCCGCAACGGCAGCTGGGGAAATAAGATTGAAGAGCCTCAATGAAATACAGTGATACCTTGACTTACGAACTTCCCAGACAGCGTGTAAGGCGAAAAGTGTGTATCCCAAAAATAATTTCCCATAGGAAACCATTAAAATGAGAATAATCCGTTCCCAGGTCCCCATAAAACATAATTTTCTACTCTTCTAAGCCTTAAAACTACACAAAATATACCATAATTTACGTACAATAAATATGCTATGGTATTATAATTAAAGAAATAAAGTGTACTGCATAATAAAGTGGTTTTATTTACCTTTGTGATGGTCGTTAATGGCTTGATGGAATGGAGTGGCCGCTTTCATCAGCATGAAACACTTGATGTGGAACGAAACCTTCTTCTTTCACCATCTTGAGGAATGATCCCTTGGAGGTGCTTTCTCTGCGATCATTTTACCTAGTTCCTCATCAATTGTGTTCTGTTTAGGTGGGTTGATAGCTTTTTGTAGCAAGTGTACAGATGGCTTGTGCGGGATATATGTGGAGCCTGATTGATGGGAATTTTAACCTTGCAGTTTATACTCTGCCTTTAAACTATCAAAGTTTAAACAAGTCCAAATTTCACTGTTTTCCATCCATTTTGTCACTCTCTCTCTGTCGTCTGCCTGTCTCTTTAATGTTTAATCAACCTCCCATCACTGCTGCGTTCTTGACCAATCACGTGGCTTTAACGGACGACTGAGGGCGGGGAATAGAGGACCAAAACAAGGCGGCTGCCATTTTGTTGTTAGGAGAGCGGCCTTGTTGGCGAACGACACATCACTCATTGTGGCAGCTCCGTGTGTATCCAGAAAAATAGTTTGTATGCCAAGGTAAAATGTTCATAAATTTAACGTTCGTATACCGAAAAGTTGGTACCTACCCAACTCCCTCTCGGTGAGCGGCAGGTTCTGCTCCACCCAGTCCTCGGAGCGAGTGAGGGCCAAGCCCATGCCGCTGCTGACCATCTGTCCCACCGTGCTGATGCCTCCGCTAACAGCGGCTCGGGTTTTCTCCACGCTGCCCATCACGACACCGACCATGGCGTCTTTGGCCCCGACCACGGCGTCTTTGGCCCCCGTCACCGACTGGCAGACCATCCCGAGTGTGTCGGACACCACCTTGAGAGGAAAGAGGAAAATAATGTTAGATCGCATGGATTTTAAACTTGGGTTTGAAGATTAGGCGGAAAATTCCAGACAAAAGTGCTTTGCAGGTAACAGGGGTGCCACCACAACCGAGTTTACAGTTGCACCATAATAAGAACGAAAAGGTCCAAATCTAACAAAACTGTTGATAGGTACATTTGTGTACAGTATTTCATTTTTTTTAATCATACATGTGCGTATGTAAGCGTAATGGAAACAACATGCGTATTCGTTTCGCTAAACCTAGCAAACGCGGTATTGTTATTTACTGCATTTTTTTAAAATCCGAATCGAAAATTTATTTTCAGCAGTGGTGGGCCGTGTATGTCACATCTAGGCCTTCAGTAGTGCTATGTCTGAATCAGTCCATAGATACGTCCACTAGAGAGTGCCATTAGCCAGGAAATTTGAGAAATACAGTCATTAAATTGTTTTATTTTTACCATGGATGTGTGGATTCATGAGAACCTTATAAAATTGTAATATTATTGGATATTTTTGCTAGCTTCGGAGCTGTCTTGAAAATAGCTCGAACAGTAAATCTGAAACCAAATCCATTTCTTCTCCTTCAGCCATTGTGGGTTGACAAAACCGCTATTAAATCAACACAAACCTTTATTTACTTAAGAAGCTCACTACAGATACGGTGTGCTAGCTCTGACCAGTATGCACTTATCACTCGCAGCTCGTGATATTATGAATGGCTAGTCGAAAACCAACTCAAAATCTGATTGGATAAAGCAACAGTTTCATCGGCACTTATTTTATGCTCCAGGGCCTGCAGAACGGATTGTGAAGGCGTCCCATTAGTCTGTGATTCAGATATTTTTAGGCCAGCAGAGAAGGCCTTGCAGGCCCACCACGGATTTTCAGGGTCATGTTGCAAAAATGATCTTAAATTGTCTTGCATTCTAAAAATATGTAGGAAATTTACGTTGTTTTGCACATTTTTGTTTTTTTTCGCGTGTCTACTATTTTCCAACTATCATTTAAAATGTGAATGTTATGGGCAAAAAAAAAAAAAATCACTTTTTTTCCTGACCTTTTCCGCCGGCCGCTGAAGAATAGGCAGCTTCTCCTCCATCTTATCCAGCCCTTTCATGGCGTATTCATTCACCGTTGCCACTGTGGGACGTACACAACGTGATATTTAATTATTTTTTTGTTGCTTTATGCCGGCTACTTGCTAAAAAGCCGCATTAACGGAACACGTCATCTGTTTAAGATTATAAGGGGGTCGCTCGGGTTTTACGGCGGCGAAACAAGTGGAATTGTTTGTTTAACAAAGTCTAATAGTCATTAGCACCGCCCAACACACTCTTGAGGACCTGCACACTGCATAAGAATCAAGACAAGAGCGCGG
The DNA here is from genome assembly GCF_051943395.1 of Hippocampus bargibanti. NCBI lineage: Eukaryota > Metazoa > Chordata > Actinopteri > Syngnathiformes > Syngnathidae > Hippocampus > Hippocampus bargibanti. Next base: position 1,847,813 of record NC_142740.1, on the reverse strand, counting down.
AAAATCCGAGTGGACCCTCCGCACCCTGCCCACCACCTTTTCCAGCAAAGGAATTTGAGTAGATTAGCATTTATTAGTGTCCTCCATACTTATTTATGTCTTTTTTACGATGATACTAGTGTAGTGTGTTAGCCAACAGATACCTAGCTAGTGAATAGATGTAGCTAGATAGACAGCCAACTAAATAGTGAATAGATTAGCTAGCTAGCAAGCCAGATAGCTAATAATAATAACAATAATAAAAATAATAATACGTTTCATTTCTAAGCACCTTTCAAAACTCTCAAGGTCACCTTACAGTCACAGGAGAAGTTTTTTCTGTGGCAGCCACACACGCCAGCGTTCACTCAACCCGGAAGTAACTCAAATCGATAGAAAGCTAGCTAATAGTTAGCTAGCCAGATAGCTAGCTAATAGTTAGCCAGATAGATAGCAAATGATAATAATAATAATAATAATAATAATAATAATAATAATAATAATAATAAAACCTTTCAAAACTCTCAAGGTCACTTTACAGTCACAGGAGAAGTTTTTTCTGTGGGTGAGCAGCGGCAGCCACACGCGCCAGCGTTCACTCAACCCGGAAGTAACTCAAATCGATAGAAAGCTAGCTAATAGTTAGCTAGCCAGATAGCTAGCTAATAGTTAGCCAGCCAGATAGCAAATGATGATAATAATAATAATAATAATAATAATAATAATAATAATAATAATAATAATAATAATAATAATAATAAAACCTTTCAAAACTGTCAAGGTCACTTTACAGTCACAGGAGAAGTTTTTTCTGTGGGTGAGCAGCGGCAGCCACACGCGCCAGCGTTCACTCAACCCGGAAGTAACTCAAATCTATAGAAAGCTAGCTAATAGTTAGCTAGCCAGATAGCTAGCTAATAGTTAGCCAGCTAGATAGCAAACAATAATAATAATAATAATAATAATAAAACCTTTCAAAAGTCTCAAGGTCAGTTTCCAGTCACAGGAGAAGTTTTTTCTGTGGGTGAGCAGCGGCAGCCACACGCGCCAGCGTTCACTCAACCCGGAAGTAACTCAAATAGATAGAAAGCTAGCTAGCTAGCCAATACATAGCTAATAGATAGATATCAAGTCCAAGATTCCGGTTGGAGACAAACTTCTTCCAGCACGTCCAAAGTGGAAATCTGCCGGAAATAACCTTGACTAATCATGAACAAAAGACAAACCCCCTTTATTTATTAACCGCAGACTTACATTGTGGTTCAATAATATTCAAGAGAGGTTTGGATCCGGTAGCGGCGGCCGCGCCGAGGGTTCGTACGCCACTTTCGGCCGCATCCATTACTCCCTTCAATATGGGTACGCTGTCTTTGGTGCTCGTGTAGGCGTTGCAGACCGCTCCGCAAGCCGAGCTCACCAGCGGCAAATTGCTGACTCGAGAAACAACATTCTAGGATGAATGTAAAAAAAAAAAAAAAATGTTACAAAAATACAGTGAATTGGTTCCCAGAGTGTGTGTCTAAGGCGAAAAGTGTGTATTCCAAACATTAATTTCCCACAGGAAACCATTAAAATGAGAATAATCCGTTTCCAGGTCCCCATAAAACATAACTTTCTAAGCCTTAAAACTACACAAAATATACAGTTATACCTCGGTTTACGAACCCCTTGGCTTACAAACTTTTTGGTTTACGAACGTTACATCTATGCAAATGTAATCTTGGCATACGAACTATTTTTTGGGATACACACGGAGCCACCACAATGAGTGATGTGTCGTTCACGAAGGAACTTGTTCTCCCTCTAAAAAAAATGGCTGCCGACATTTTTGGTCCTCTATTCCCCGCCCCCAGTTGTGGGTTAAAGCCACGTGATTGGTCAAGAACGCAGCAGTGAGTGGGGGGTTTACAGCCAGAGAGAGAGTGAAGCCATTCTCCAAAAAGAAAATGGCTGCTGACATTTTTTTGTCCTCTATTCCCTGCCCCCCGTCTTTGGTTAAAGCCACGTGATTGGTCAAGAACGCAGCAGTGAGGGGAGGTGGTTTAAGATTAAAGAGACAGGCACACGCCAGAGAGAGACTGACAAAATGGATAGAAAACAGTGAAATTTGGACTTGTTTCAACTTTGATAGTTCAAAGGCAGAGTGTAGACTGCAAGGTTAAAATTCTCATCAATCAGGCTCCACAAATAACCCACAAAAGCCATCTGTACACTTGATGCAAAAAGCTATCAACCCAGCTAAACAGAACACAATTGATGAGGAACTAGGTAGGTTTATTTCTGTAATTATAAAACCACAGCACATTTATTATCCATAAAATAAGGTATACGTTTAAGGCTTAGAAAATTAGAAAGTAGAAAATTATGTTTTATGGGGACCTGTGAACAGATTATTCTTATTTTAATGGTTCCCTATGGGAAAATAATATTTGGGATACACACTTTTCACCTTACACACTGCCTGGGAACCAATTAAGTTCGTAATCCAAGGTATCCCTGTACTATAATACTGAAAGTTGGTGAATTGGGGTTGTAGGTCAGGGTGCATCTCACCTGTTGCTCTTCGTTAGCTGCATCTCCATTGTGATTAGTTTTCTCCTTGTCTGCCATTTCTGTGACTTCTGAATTAAATCTGAAGGAAAAAAAAACATCAAATACACCATCTGGAACAGTTCAGGTTCAATGATTATTATATAAAACAATAATAATAATAATAATACATTTCATTTATAAGCGCCTTTCAAAACTCTCAAGGACACTTTACAGTCACAGGATATTTTTTTGTGCGAGTGAGCAGTGGCAGCTACATGCGCCAGCGTTCACTCAACCCGGAAGTTCTTTCATTATTAGAATAAATATACAAACCTATAAACAAATACAGTAAAGTCTCGTTATATCGATATTCAAGGGAGTCCGAAAAAATATCGATAAAACCGGGACTATCGATATATCCGATATCGATATAACGAGACTTTACTGTACATAAATAAATAAATACATCAATACTTTTCAATTGCTGCTGTGGACTGCAAATTTCCCCATTGTGGGACGAATAAAGGTATTCTGATTCTGAATATATAAACACATACATAAACACACATATAAATACATAAATACATACATAAACACACATAAATACACACACATGTATAAACAACCAAAATAATACATAAACAAAAATACATTTATAAATACATAAATAGAAACAAACAAATAAACACATAAATAAATACATACTAATTTTACATATTAATTAAGGTCACCCAGCGATGCCGATTCAAATGAAGCATTTTAATAAGAATAAAATTTGTTTCAAGATCGGGAAGCAATCTTATTTGCATAGTCAAAAGTGCATTTTTGCCTTATCACGCCATATTTGCAATCGCTCTCGGTCATTAATGTGCTCATGGGTGAAATCCTCCGTCGTGGTTGACATCACCCAGTGAACTCTGACTGCAAAATGTCATGTTATTGCACCATCTTGATTGGGAGACATGTTGCAACAGGGACAAGTTTTATTACTAATGTGACTCGCTGATAAACTCACTTGAGAGGACTTTTCGACAGGAAGGCTGTTATCACTAAAAAGTACACACTAAACAACACAAAATAAGCCCAGTTTGACCTTTTCGAGGTTTTTCTGTGGTGTATTAAAGGACAACCGAGGTCTCTTTTTTGTTTTTTAACTGACACCAGAAAAACGTTTTATAGCATCTAAAATACCCAAAACACGCAGTATGATATTTTTAGTCTAATGCAAAACACCAATAAAAATGACTTCAAGTGTCCAAAATCTGCAAAAAAATTGAGCTGCGAATTGGGTATTTTCAGAAAGTCACCAGAAAATCGGCACAAAATGGCGACCTCCTGTGGCCATCTCCGTTTCCACGGGCTGATAAATTCCTTATATGGAGCTTGGACGCCCTCTTCTGGTGGCTTTTGGGTGCAACACAAGGTTTTCAGACCAAACAATACAGCAAAATACATTGATGTGATGGAAGGACTGCTACAATGTGTCTTTTTTTCCGGTTCAGGGGGTGTTCCTTTAGTGACGTCATGGAAGGACTCGTCACCAACTCAAAAACAAGACTTACTGAATATTCAGCGAGAGTCTTAAAACGTAAAATATAGCTATATGCGGTGGAATCTTTTTAAAATACGCTCAGTAGAAGTAATTTGAAGCCGTTTTACAAATGATGGACACAACTTGTTCGGAGACGTCGGTTGTCATTTAAAATGAACTACGTAGAAGATATCAGTGTCTGAAACTCATGACAAAAAGTTAGCAGACACCCGAACGTTTGAGTATGTAAATAATTTGCATACTCGCCACGGCAGCCAATCAGAAGCCTGTTTCGTGCTTCGGACTATACCGTGACTGTAAAATGTACTTGAGAGTTTTGAAAGGCGCTTAGAAAGAGGAGTCCACGTGGCTTGTAGCGGTTTACTTGTAGCTTTTGCTTGATTGACTTAAACAAACGTTTGATTGGATTTTTTTTCCTTGAAGTTATCGGCCACCCCGGCCGAGACGTTTTGAAAGTTGTACGCCTGACGTAAAAGTTGTACGCTCCGGGCCTCCGGGCAGACGTTATTTCAAACACTGAAGATATGCTGGGCTGAAACGACCTTTGATATCTATGGACCACCTGGCATATCAACAACAATCTGATGAGTTACCTGCAGTAGTAAAATCGTGTCACGGTGAAAAGCAGCCGTTCCTTATCTAAAATAGTGTTTCCCAACGTATATTGAGTCATGGGAACCATTTGAGCATTTTTTGTAAATAATCGACAACTCAGTTTGAATGAACTAACGACAAACAGCGCACTACTCTTGCCCTTTGAATGGCGAACTTTACCCCAGATGACAAATTCACGAAGAATATATACATATATTTGTCAGACATGTAATTTGGGATGGTTTAGTGACAACAAAAAAATATTCACAACTTCTCAGAGTCGAAAAAAAAAGTAAAACGTTGCATTACGTTCGCGGATTGAGTTTAGAAAGTCACGTGACGTCGACTGGTTGAACAACATGGCGGTTCAAAGTTAAAAGGCAGGTTGGTTTAAATGAGCAAACTTTGGAATATAAAAACACGAGTTTACCTGTTGCTCGTGGTGGTTGGCTCCTCCAGTACTGCTCTTTCCTGGCTAGTTGGAGACGTCCCGTTTCTGTCAGCGAGAAAATCCTCCACTGGACTGCGTTTCACCATATCGTGAATTTATTTCCGACTGGAAGGCGGAATTTAGGCGGAGCTGTGAACTTTTGACCAATCAAAACAGTCTGCACTGAGTCAGAGGTGACGTCAGTATACTGAAACTGCGACTCCGCCCACTCTGGACTTTAGGTCGCCACGTTTGACGACGACGTCAATCAGGAAGTTTCCTTCAAACATTCTCAAATTCGCTATCATGTTTTAATAATAATAATAATAATAATAATAATACATTTAATTTCCAAGCACCTTTCAAAACTCTCAAGGACACTTTACAGTCACGGGATTTTTTTGTGTGCGGGTGAACAGCGGCAGGCATACGCGTTCACTCTACCCGGAAGTAACCAATATTTGCTTCAATATATATTACTGTATTTTCAAGAAACGATAATTAATGTATTTGAACCTACATTATTTATTTAGTTTCAAAAATGTTAACCATTCCCAAATTAAATATTTTAATGCTAAAGTTACATACATACATACATACATACATACATACATACATACATACATACATACACACACACACACACACACACACATACACATACACACATATATATATATATATATATATATATATATATATATATATCATTCCCATACCCATTCATACATACCAAAACGACACCATGTCGTGATATTCCACAATTCCATATGACTTTTTTTGCACATGCAGCTGTCGTAAACTATCACAATGATTGACACCGGGAGGGATGATCAATATTGAGAATGAATAATTTATTTGTTCAGGTCTGAGGAGGAAAGCGTCTTTGGCAGTCGACAATTTAGATTTGGGCCGTCCCAAGTGCTGCGCGGAACACCCCTCAAAGGCGACGTCGTGTCGACATCCCCGACACGTTAGGCTACGAACACCATTTTCAACAGTTTTCTTCCACAGCAGCACTTTGCAGTGTGCGTAGCAGCTCGAAAGATGTCCGATTTTTTTTAAACATACATTACTCTCACACACACTACTACATTCACACTTAAGACTGAAATGCACTCTTTTCACTCACATGCATCTACTTCCTCACACACACAAGCATAGTCCTACACTTAGACTGCACTCTCTCAAATTTACATTACTCTCACACATACTACTACATTCACACATACTCACAGCTGCACTCGTCACTCAAAAGCAGCTTCTTCCTCACACATACATTACTCTCTCACACATACATTTCTCTCACACACATACATTACTCACACATGACTACATTCACACTTAAGACTCACACCTGCACTCGTCACTCACATGCAGATACTTCCTCACACACGTACATTACTCTCTCACACACGCAGTCCTACATTTTGACTACTCCCTCATATACATTACTCTCACACATTACTACATTCACACTTAAGACTCACAACTGCATTTTTGTCACTCAGATGCAGCTACTTCCTCACACACATACATTACTCTCACCTATTACTCACACACATAGTCCTACATTTACTGTACTCTCTCACATATACATTACTCTCACACACACACTACTACATTCACACTTAAGACTCACCTGCACTCTTGTCACTCACATGCAGATAATTCCTCACACACGTACATTACTCTCTCACACGCACGCATAGTCCTACATTTAGACTACTCCCGCGTATACATTACTCTCATACATTACTACATTCACATTTAAGACTCACAACTGCATTCTTGTCACTCACATGCAGCTACTTCCTCACACACATCCATTACTCTCTCACCTAATACTCACACATAGTCCTACATTTACTGTACTCTCTCACACATACATTACTCTCACACACGCATATTGTGTGAGTGTTAGACTGTTTTAAGTCCAATATTTTTCTACAGTAATAATCTTCACAATAATAATATGAATAATAATAACGATGATGATGCTCAGAATACTGTAGTTGGCGCTCAGGAGGTTTGGACAGACTCCTCCCATTTTTCTTAATAATCTCGATGTGCAAATGGAAGTTGCAGTAAGACAAGGCCGCCACACGGGGTCACTGTTTCCTCCTCTTCTCTTCAGACAGGCATCATCGGTCCCAGCACCCAGTTAGCAGTTTTCAGTTCGTCCCCAAAAAAAAAAAAATAGAATTCACGGAAAATAGAATTCAACTAATGCTTACCGTTGGGATATAACACAAGTAAATGTTTTTTTTTTTTTTTTGGGGGGGGGGGTTGATCTCACAGCCATTTGGTGTCCCAGAGTAGTGTTTGTTTGTTTTTTACGTTCACAGTGTGACTTTGCTAAGTCGTAGCGACAGGCTGGAGCGATGGTGGTGCGTCCGCGGAAGCGTGGAAGTGCAGCGGGCGCGCATCTGGACCGGCGCGCCGCCGCCCCGCGCCGCCGAGCCGCGTACGCGGAGCAGGAAGTCAAAGTTGGCCGACGTGTTCATGGCGTAGAAGACGTTGGCGTTGTCCGGGATGATCAGTTCTGGGGGTTGAAATGTGGACATGTTCAGATAAAATGGCAACAAATGTCTTTTGTTTAGAAATTTATAAAACAGTTCATTATACTTGATGGGTACAGTGGGGTACTTTTAATACATTAATATAAATATTATTACTACTATATTAATACATTTAATGTATAAGCGCCTTTCAAAACTCAAGGTCACTTTACAGTCACAGGATAAGTTTTCCTGCACGTGAGCAGCGGCAACCACACGCGCCAGCGTTCACTCAACCCGGAATTACTCAAATAGATAGAAAGCTAGCTAGTTAATGGATAGCTAATAAATAGCTAATAGATAGCCAGCGAGACAGCTAACAGCCAGTCTAATAGATAGCCAACAGCCAGCCAGCTAATAGCTAGCCAGAGAGATTGCCAACAGATAGCCAGCTAGATAGCCAATAGCTAGCTAATAGATAGCTAATTTATTATTATTATACATTAATACATTACAAATGTCCCCATTGTGGGACTATTAAAGGCTTTCCGATTCTGATTTGAAAATATTGCCTCTTGTTTTAAAAGGACAAAAAAAAAAAGATGCAATTAGAAGTGAAATGACCACCATTTTTATTATTTATGTTTGTTTGTTCATCACAACAATTCATCTATTTCATTTATTTAGAGATTTTCTAATTGTAACATATATTTTTTTACATATTTTGATGCTTTAGAATCCATTTAAGTCTGAATTTTGGGGAGGCTTGGAACGGATTACGGCATTTGCATGGAGAATATGTCTTAGCTAATTTGTAACAGACAATAAGGAGACAGCATGAACTTAACACAACTAGCAATCGAGCTAGCTAGCTATTAGCCAGCTAGCTTTCTATCTATTTGAGTTACTGCTACGTTGAGTGAACGCTGGCGTGTGTGGCTGCCGCTGCTCACCCACAGAAAAACGTATCCTGTGACTGTTACGTGACCTTGAGAGTTTTGAAAGGCGCTTAGAAATGAAATTGATTATTATTAATATTTTTACATTATGTTGCTCACTTGAGCTATCTAGCTGGCTACCTAGCTAGCTCTTAGCTAGCTGGCTGGCTATCTATCTAGTTCGCTGTATATTTATTTATTTATAAGCTATCTGTAGGCTAGTAGGCTAGCTATTAGTTATCTATTAACTAGCCAGCTAGCTTTCTATCTATTTGAGTTACTGCTACGTTGAGTGAACGCTGGCGTGTGTGGCTGCCGCTGCTCACCCACAGAGAAACGTATCCTGTGACTGTTAAGTGACCTTGAGAGTTTTGAAAGGCGCTTAGAAATGAAATGGAATATTATTAATATTTTTACAATATGTTGCTCACTTGAGCTATCTAGCTGGCTACCTAGCTCGCTCTTAGCTAGCTGGCTGGCTATCTATCTAGTTCGCTGTATATTTATTTATTTATTTATAAGCTATCTGTAGGCTAGCTGGCTAGCTATTAGTTATCTATTAACTAGCCAGCTAGCTTTCTATCTATTTGAGTTACTGCTGGCGTGTGTGGCTGCCGCTGCTCACCCACAGAAGAACGTATCCTGTGACTCTAAAGTGACCTTGAGAGTTTTGAAAGGCGGTTGGAAATTAAATGTATTAATATTTTTACATTATGTTGCTCACTTGAGCTATCTAGCTGGCTACCTAGCTAGCTCTTAGCTAGCTGGCTGGCTATCTATCTATTTCGCTGTATATTTATTTATTCATAAGATATCTGTAGGCTAGCTAGCTAGCTATTAGTTATCTATTAGCTAGCTCACTAGCTTTCTATCTATTTGAGTTACTTCCGGCTTGCGTGAACACTGGCGCATGTGGCTGCCGCTGCTCACCCACAGAAAAAACTCATCCTATGACTGTAAAGTGACCTTGAGAGTTTTGAAAGGCACTTTTTTATGATTATAATACTAATTTTTATTGGCTTACAACATTAGTATGAATTTTGAGCCCCTACCTCGCTCATCAGAGATGACCTGCACCAGCTCGTAGCCGTCCTCCGGTTCCCGCTCCAGGTTGTGTTTGGCCATGGCTCGGGATATCACAACCCTGGTCTTATCCTGACTCGTCAGCTGACAACAAAATAAAAAGCCCAGAAAACAATCAAAATGCAGCAAGTTGCAAAGCTTCTTCCGGGACATTTACCAGAATGCTCTTGTAGAGATTTCCGTTGCCGTGCTCCAGGCTAACTCTGACGATGCAGGCGTCCTGGGCCTGCGTATTGTACGCCGGCGGCGTTTGGCCGGGCGACGAGGGCGACAAGGGCGTGAGAGACACCGAGCGCCGGTGGGCGCACGCAGGTCCCGGAAGCGACGGGGAAACGGGCGTGGTGGCTACGCTGGTGGTTGATGAGCCCGTCGTGTCCATGGAATGGAGCGAAGTGCATGAAGACGATTCGGAAAGCTGAAAACGCGCAACAAACCAAGGTTACTTTTCTTGCTTTTAAACAGCGTTCCTTCTGACATCGCTCTCCACCTTGTTCTGGGTGTCTGCGCCGTGAGTGGGGGCGAGCGCCTCGTTGTCCGAGGGGCTGCTGGAGTCACTGGAGGACACGCTAACAGAGTCCATGCTCTCCCCCGAACTGCCGGTTGGCGGCGAGCGCGGCGTCTCGCGTACGGGAGAACTGCTGTCCGCCCCCAGGAACAGCCTGGAAACATCAAGTTGCCTTGTGTTATTAAGGTCTTTCAATGCCAGCCATTTTGTTTTTCTACTTCTTTCTTTCCTTTCATCACTTTTCTGCTGTGAAATGTAAATGTCTCCACTGCAAGACGAATAAAGGTACATCCTGACTCAATTCAAGTGGAGTTAGGCTGACTGCTTAATTGAAGTTGCCTTGATCCCCTCCCCTCATCTAGAGCTGCTTCATGTCACAAAAGGGTACAGCAAGGGCTGAAGAATGAATGACTCTCTGTGTCTTGGTGTTGTCGTATTATTTGTGATTTAGTGTTTTTGTTTCTTTACTTCAAGTGAACCCACGAGTGTCTGACTTTCCAGCAGCTCCTGTATTTTGTTTTTCTACTTCTTTCTTTCCTTTCCTCTTCATTTCATAACTTTGCTGCTGTGTTACTTCCGGGTAGAGTGAACTCCCTTATACAGTAAAGTCTCGTTATATCGATATCGGATATATCGATAGTCCTGGTTATATCGATATTTTTTCGGACTCCCTTGAATATCGATATAACGAGACTTTACTGTATATGGAAAATGTTTGAAAATACACCATCCATTGGGGGTACACTCTGGTGCACCTTATACACCAGAAAATACTGTAAATCCTTTGACATATCAATCTTTCATTGATTTATTGTGCAATATTGTAATTGTAACATGTATTTGTTACATATTTTGATGCTTTAGAAACCATTTATATCTGAATTTTGGGGCGGCTTGGAACGGATTAGGGCATTTACATAGAAAACGTGTCTTGACTTACAACATTTTCTCCCAATTATAATGATGTACTCACAAGCTGAGTCTCTTGACCATACTCTTACGCGGCTTGGGTGACGTCGGGCTGCTATCGCCGAGGCCTTCGATTTCACATGATAGGGCGTAGCTGAAAACAGAAAAATCGGAAATCTTTTTGACGGGCAAAAGGGGCTTAAAGGACAACCAACACCATTTTTTTGTTTCCTAACTGACACCAGAAAAACGTTTTATAGCATCTAAAATACCCAAAACACGCAGGCTGATATTTTTACTCAAATTCAAAACACCAATAAAAATGACTTAAAGTGTCCCAAAACTGCCACAAAATGAACTAGGAACTGGGCAGATTCAGGAAGTGCCGCCCCCTTGTTCGTGACATCACTATTGGTCACACACTGCCTTGCTCCAGAATCAAAACAATGGCTTCAGAGAGTTCAGATTCGGGAGGAGATGCTTTCTTGTGACTCATCTAGTTATGAATATCATTTTAATAGTTCTGAAGAGGAAAGCATAAATGTTTGCAATCGATTAAAGGAGTCCTCCCGTCTCAATTCGAGCCGTCTGGACTCCAATGTAGCGCCCAGAAAATGCACAAGATGGCCCCCAAGCTCCATTGGAAATGGGCTGATTTGTCCGCTGGAAATTTGTGTCAACTTACATCTTCTTCATACGTGTTACCGCAATTGGCTGCGACACACAACGATTCACCATTGCGTTATTTATGTAGTTTTCCTTCTAATTTCGCCATCAACACTGTTGTTTTCAGATGAAAAAAAGTACCCAAAATGCATTGTGTGTTGCTTTCTCGGTCAGGGACGTTCCCTCCGTGACGTCACGTTAGGGGATCGTCCTCCACTCGAAAACAAGACTTCCTGAATATTCAGCGTGAGTCTTAAAACGTAAAATATAGCTATATGTAAATGAAATATGTGAATGAATATATGTATATGTAATGTAAATTTCTCCACTGTGAGACTAATAAAGGCATATCCAATATCCAATATCCAATATATAATAATAATACATTTCATTTATAAGCGCCTTTCAAACTCTCAAGGACACTTTACAGTCATGCAGAGCAAAACATCGCTGGCGAGGGGCGTAAAAGTGCCACAAGAACAAAACTCATTACCTTTCCTCCTCGCTGAGCTGAATCTGGTTCTTGAACCATCGCAGGAAGGCCCGATTGGGAGTGAGACAGTAGCTGTTGCAGGCCGACTGCAGCAGTTTGATCTGTGCCATCACTTCAAACTCCTGCGCGGGCAAAAAAAAAAAAAAAAACATCCATTCAATCATTTGCACTTTCACCGCCTCCCGCCGCGGTCGGTGTGGCGCTTTTTACCCTTCGTCGCTTCTCAAAGTTGATGAGACCACCCTGGGGAAGGACACAAAGAAGGCGCTTGTCAGGACGTCACACGCCGGCTTAGGCAAACAGTAAAGTGCTCCCACAAACTGGCTGACCGCAAATTCCTAACACTCGTTCTCGGAAAAATCCCACACCAGAAGCCCCCCCTGGTATGCGATAGCGGCTTACGCTAGCTCTGATGTGAAGCCTTGTGGAAATTTTACAAACGCGTGCGGTTAACATGAAAAGAGGTCCCATTGAAAACAATAGAAAAGGCGGTTATTGCCTCGAGATATGTGTTCAATTTGTTCAGCGATCACGCCCTTAACTCAAAGAGCTCAACCGTCGGATCGTTTTTGCCCTTTGAAATGAAAACGGACACCATGAACTCGATAAAGAAATCTGATATGGTTTTCAAACAGCATTGTTTGTCAAATAATAGCTCTGCAAGAACTCATAATGGCTATCCGTTAGCCCGTCTATGGCTTTTTCCATTGTGCGTTAGCATTAAGCTAACTTGATGTGGTTTTTTATTTGGTTTCTATTTATTTATTTGGTTTCTATTTTATCCTCCATTTCACTCGTCGAGGTTTGCCATGAAGTGAGTCGTGTACCTCCAATACCCAACATGGCTATTCGTTAGCCCGTCTATGGCTTTTTCCATTGTGCGTTAGCATTAAGCTAACTTTCCCCGAGCAGAGCGACATGATTATTTCAAATACACAAGACGAAAATCTATTTTATCCTCTGTTTCACTCGTCACGGTTTGCCCTGAAGTGAGTCGGGTACCTCCAATACCCATTACGGCTATCCGTTAGCCCGTCTATGGCTTTTTCCATTGTGCGTTAGCATTAAGCTAACTTTCCCCGAGCAGAGCGACATGATTATTTCAAATACACAAGACAAAAATCTATTTTATCCTCTGTTTCACTCGTCAGGGTTTGCCGTGAAATGAGTCATGTACCTCCAATACCTATTACGGCTATCCGTTAGCCCGTCTATGGTGTTTTACATTGTTCGTTAGCATTAAGCTAAATTTCCCCTGGCAAAGCGATGTGGTTATTTCAAATACACAAGACAAAAATCTATTTTATCCACCATTTCACTCGTCGAGGTTTGCCGTGAAGTGAGTCGGGTACCTCCAATACACATCACGGCTAACCGTTAGCCCGTCTATGGTGTTTTCCATTGTTCGTTAGCATTAAGCTAACTTTCTCCGAGCAAAGCAATGTTTGACTCGCCGCAGTTTAGCTGTGAAGTGAGTCAGGTACCTCCACTAAATCAGGAAGCGCCGTGTCCAGCATGGTCAAGTCGGTCAGGAAGGTCCCCAAGTAAGGTATGGTTCCCTGCATTGCCCCCTGTGGGTTGGAAAAAGGCATTTGATTTCTTCGTCGGCGTTCCAAAATATCCCGTCAAAGCCCTACTTTTAGCCTGAAACTTCCAGCCTTTGTCTCACCATTTCCTTTTGCAGCTGTAGTCTCTTGTGGGTGCGTTTCTGATGCTCCTTGGCACCGTTTTCCAGACTGGCAAATTTGGAAGTACCTTCCTGTGTGTGGGGCATTGGTGAAAAAAATAAGCTTTGGTAATAGAAATTTGACATTTGTGCAGAAAAAAAAGTAAAAAAGGAAAGCGCGTACGGGATACGAAACAAAATGGTGGATTTGAGCCAATGCACTTGTTTCAGTAACAAAATGGTGGATTTTAGTCAATGCATTCGATTTCTAAGTAACAAAATGGTGGATTTTAGCCAATGCACTCGATTTCTAAGAGCCATGGGAAAATCGGTATCTAACCGTTATCTCTGTTTGGCATGAAGTCATTTCGTCAATTGGATTTTAAAACGCACTGCAATCATTTTAATAGAAGGTCTTGACACACACACAGGACTTGGAAGTTCGGATTTCCAACTGTCTTTGAATGCAACACATTTTCTGCCTGTGAATTACTTTTTTTTACGACATGAATAACTTTTATCCATCCATTTTCTGATCCAATTTATCCTCTCAATGTTCGGGTGGTGGGGGGGGGAGCCTATCCCAGCAGTCTTCTGGCAGTAGGCGGGGACACCCTGAACCGGTTGCCGACCAATAATAGGACACACAGAACAACCCTCCGTGTTCACATGCACACCTATAGAAATTTTAGTGTGTCCGTTCAGCCTGCCATGCATGTTTTTGGAATGTGGGAGGCAACCGGAATACCCAAAGAATACCCACACAGACGCGGAAAAAACATGCAAACTCAACACAGGAAACCTGAAACTTGAGTCTCTGCACTGTGATGTCGAAGTGTTAACCACTCGACACAGTTGACGCTAAAATGCTCTGCTGCGTGTGTAGAATTGTCGCGGTTTGGAATTGAAGCTGATTTACGTGTGTGTGTGTGACAGGACATGCGAGGCAATCTCATTTCGTCAATGGATGCTACAACTTTGTGTTTGCTTTTAACATTTAGCTTGTAAGCAAACGTGCGCATTTCACCATGACGTCACTGATCCACTGGTGAAAAGGATGCTTTGATAATCTCCTTTCATCTACAACTGCTTCATACAACCAAGAGGGTGCAGAAAGTGTTGAAGATTGAAAGACTGTCATATTATTTCGTTTTTTGTTGTTGTTTTGACTTCAAGATGGCGCCACGCCTTTACAGCAGCTACTGTATTTTTTCTACTTCTTCTTTTCCTTTCCTTTTCCTGTAAATGTCTTCACTCTGAGATGAATAAAGGCTGATCTAATCCTATCCAAATGCTTCTCGTTTCAAAACTCACCCTCATGAGGAGCTCTCTGCTGGTCAAGTAGTTGTTGTGATCGGAAAAGATGTCCGACAGCTCCTCAAACGTCTGCATGCTGTCCCTGTTGATCAACAAACAGCAAATCGTCAAGCGCCGCGTCTCGTTTTGATTTTAAGTCGGGGGTGTGCTGACTTGTGCACGCAGTTCCACGCTCTCTTCAGCCTGTACAGAGGATTGGACTGCAGTGCCGAAACGATGGCTCGCAGGGAGGAGAAATTTTTACGGATGCGACACTCCTGCGAGGAGAACAAGCAAGGTTAAAGGCGTACAAGGTGACATTTTCACTCATCCTTCCTGATGAGCTCCAACCTGAGCGATGTCAATCCAGCGCTGGATAACCCTGGCCCTGACGTGCGGACGTATCTGCCGATGCCTCAACACGGTGCTGACCACGCAGGCCGCCACGGCGTTGAACTGCGTGATGGTGGCCCGGACGGTGGGGGCGCTATGCTTGTTGTGTTTCTTGTCCCGCTGGGACCAAATGGAGCCCAGGCAGTGGTACGGGACTACTTTTTTGAACAGCAGCTGCGGACGGAGAAAAATACCAGAATGTTTTTCAATTTTAAAAAAAACAGATCTGCAAAAAAAATTCACAACAAAATCTAAGTCAAGACGCGTTTTGCATGTAAATGCCCTAATCCGTTCCAAGCAACCCCAACATTCACACATAAATGTTTCCTAAAGTGTAAAAATGCATCAACAATATTAAGAAATACATGTTATAATTATCGCACAATAAAATTGTGCAATATGTAAAACGCAATAAAGAGTTTAAAGAAGAAAAAAATGGCTATTTCAAGTTTTAGCTGCATCCTCATTTTTTGTACTTTTTAGTTCATATTCTCTCTCAGAACTGGATCTATCTGCACAAAGAGACCGTCTAGTGGAGGTTCATCTTAGCCAATGGGATGCCAGCATGGTGATCGGGAGTAGCCAATGGATGAGCAGCTCTAGGTATGTTGCGTTCACGAAAATCGAAAACTCCCATACTGTCTATTTATCTTTGGTATCTTGAAATTTCTTTCGTCAAGAGGCGTTGAGGCATTTTGTCACACAAACATTTCGTATGAAGAGACGTTCGTAAGTATGTTGAAGTGCCACCTTAGCATGTAGCATGCTCAGCTCGCACTTACCGCATCCATATAGGTCAGCTGCTCGGCCACCAAGTCGGACTCAAACGACAGGAAGTCCTCCTGGACCTCTTCCTCCTCGAGGCAATAAGAGCTATTGTTGTGGAAGCCAGCTGAAAAGCAAAAAAAACAGTTGGTCACACGATTTGAAGAAATAAGCATTAAAGGACAACCGACACCTACAGAAAAGTTGCGTCCATAATTTATAAAATGACTTCAAATGACTTTTACTGAGCGTATTTTACAAAGATTCCACCGCTTATAGCTATATTTTACGTTTTAAGACTCACACTGAATATTCATGAAGTCTTGTTTTCGAGTTGATGACGAGTCCTCACGTAACATCACTGAAGAAACGCCCCTGACCAAGAAAGCGCATTTTTGGGTACTTTTTTTTGTCTAAAAACACTGTGTTGATGGCAAAATTAGAAAGAAAACTATATAAATAATGTGATGGTGAATCACTTTGTGTCGCAGCCAATTGCGGTAACACGCATAAAGAAGGTGTAACTTGACACAAATTTACAGCGGACAAATCAGCCCATTTCCAACGGAGCTTGGGCGCCATCTTGTGCATTTTCTGGGCGCTACATTTCGAGTCCAGATGGCTCGAAATGATACGGAAGGACTTCTTTAATCGATTGCAAACATTTATGATTTCCTCTTCAGAACTATTTGAATGATATTCATAACTAACGTAACAAGAAAGCATCTTCTTCCGAATCTGAACTCTCTGAAGCCATTGTTTTGATTCTGGAGCAAGGCAGTTTGTGAAGGAGTATCCTGGCGTGACGTCACGAATAAGGGGGCGGGACTTTCTGAATCTGTCCAGTTCCGAGCTCATTTTGTGGCAGTTTTGGGACACTTTAAGTCATTCTTATTGGTGTTTTGCAGTTGAGTAAAAATATCAGCCTGCGTGTTTTGGGTATTTTAGATGCTATAAAACGTTTTTCTGGTGTCAGTTAGGAAACCAAAAAATGGTGTTGGTTGTCATCGGACATCAAAATATTTTTGAGGCTACCGTCGGGCTCGTCCACGCTGGCTTGGACCCTCAACTGGTCCAGGAGCCCCTCAGCCCGTCGCAGGGCCTCGGATCCGGGTAGGGCTCGGCGGAGGTAGTCCATCAGCCTGTGGAGGCACGGGTAATCTGGAGGTTCCTGGAAGTCTTCGGGACACTGATCCAGCCAGGCGCGCAGGATTGAGGTTAAGGCACTGCGAGAGGGAGGACGGAGACCAAGTTTTTCGACGTGGACGGCGGGTAAAAGTGGTCAACGTTACTACGTTAAAATACGTACTTTCTGATCGCTCCGTTGGTTTCAGACATTTGGCTTTTTTTGGCACTGGGCTCCTTTTCTTCTGAGCTTCCATATCTGCGACAACAACAATTAAAATTAAAATGGCGTCGTACAATCCAAAAAGATTGACTGGTCAATTTATTAACTCATTCACTGCCATTCACAAATTTATTCGAGAATTGAAAATATGACGTACAGAGCGCCATTCACGAATTTGTTCGTTTTTCTTTTCACGCTTGGGAGCCGATAAAGCACTCGTCTAGGCCTCTGGCTATATTTTTCCCCTTCCATCAGGGGGCAGCATTTGCCTTTTTCCATGTTAGCGCTTTGTTCCAGCTTCAGCAATAAACCAATATCCTCCTTCCTTCCTTTCATCACTTTGCTGCTGTGAAATGTAAATTTCTCCACTGTGAGACTAATAAAGGCATATCCAATCCAATCCAATCCAATATGTATTGCATTGTATTTTGGACAGCCGCTCCCATTTCAAGCTCAGATAACTCCAGGCCCATACAACTTAGGAATTAACCTTTCTGAGGGTCCTGTAATTCAAGTGTCAATGACAAAAACCCTGGCACATTTTGTAATTTGGACAGCCGGCCTCATTTCAAGCTCATATAACTCCAGATCCATATAATTTAAGAATTAACTCTTTTTTTCTGATGAAAGACAGTCTAATGTTTCTAACACTGTATTGAATGTTAATGTAGTCCTAAAACTCAATATGTTGTGGGTCCTGGAATTCAAGTGACAATGACAGAAACCCTGGCACAGGAGTGGACATTTTGTATTTTGGACAGCAGCCTTCATTTCAAGCTCATATAAGTCCAGATCCCTATAACTTAGGAATTAACTCCTTTTTTCTGATGAAAGAAGAGAATCTAGGGTTTCTTATGCTGAATTGAATGTTTATGTATCCCTAAAACTCAATATTCTGTGTGTCCTGGAATTTGAGTGAAAATGACAAAAACCCTGGCACTGGAGTGGACACATTTTTGCACATTGTCCGGCAGTGAATGAGTTAAATGACTCATCATCACGGCAGGAAGCGTTGTACCTGTCGAGCAGCAGACGCAGGACCGTCTGCGTGCTGGCGAAGGCGCGGTAGGTGGACAGGAAAATGGACGTGTACGTGAGGTCGTTGTCGCCGAACGCCGTCAGTAGCGTCTCTACAAGACGCTCCAGCGTGCCGGCGCGGATGCTTCGGATCTTGCAGGTCTCCAACTGGCTGACCGTGTGGCCGGGTGGCAAGCGGTCGCCTTCCGCCTAATCGCACACAGAAATAAAAAAAAACATTGGATGCATTCGAATGGCTGAGCTTTGATGTGGCTTTTATTTTGGCGGGGGGTGATGGATGAATTGGATTGAAAAGGAACTACAGTGATACCTTGGCTTACGAACTTAATTGGGTCCCAGATAGTGTGTAAGGCAAAGAGTGTGTATCCCAAAAATTAATTTCCCATAGGAAACCATTAAAATGAGAATAATCCGTTCCCAGGTCCCCATAAAACCCAATTTTCTACTTTCTAATTTTCTAAGCATTAAAACGACACAAAATGTACCTTATTTTATGTATAATAAATGTGCTAAGGTATTATAATTAATCACCATTGTGGCAGCTCCGTGTGTATCCCGAAAAATAGTTCGTATGCCAAGGTAAAATTTTCATAAATTCAACGTTCATAAACCGAAACGTTCGTAAACGAAGGGGTTCGTAAACCAAGGTATCACTGTAACTGAAAGAGCGAGGAACAATCTTGACCTATATTTTTCTCCAGATGTGTTCTACTATTGTGACTCGAGACTGAGCGTCTGGTGAGGACTTGTAGACGCAGCAACAAAAAAAAAATAGTGGCATGCTTAGAGAGGTTAGCACGCTAGGGCAGGAAACGCTCCAATCTGCTTTTAATCACCACAAACTCCTCCTCCTTTTTCTTCATCTTTCTCTTTCTCCCTGGCCTAAGTGTAGATAGCCGCTGATAAGTTAAGAAAAACACTCCACCGTCACCGTGAGTTGGCGCAGGAGGGTTCAATGTGCAAAAAAAAAAATCTAATCGGCTAACAGGCATTGTAACGCCATCCCTGGCTAAGCGCTTGTTCGTTGGCAAATAACTCTTGGTGGGGCCTGGGGGGGCAGTAAAAATACTAAAGCTTGTCGTAGAGTCTGTCTGTTCTTTGTTAGCTTACGAGGAATTCATCAATTTTGCTGCTTATTAGTTGATTAACTGATGGGGAGAGTGCCCACCCACCACCCATCCCCTACTCCGTGTCAAGTCGACACTTTTACGTGCTGGCTGGCATACAGCTGGAAACTCGTCGCAGCTTCTCACAGCCAAATTTCCTCTGATTTTGTGTGTGTGTGTGTGTGGGGGGGGGGTGGGTGGTAGACACTTCTGACCACCAGATGCAACGTCCAGGTGAAAAACAACTTTTTTTTCTCCCAAACCAGTCATTTGTGTTAATGTCTTCAAAGACATGTGCTGTGTTGCAGCCCGGCAGCCAAACAAACCCCCCCCCACAGAAAATACCGTCCCTTGTCAACAAGACCGTTAAGGAAACAGACGCTTCTTTTTTTATTTATTTTTCTGCATACGGCGGCGAAACGTGCGGCTCAAGGAAAAGCCTTTAATGCCTTTTAATGCCGGAGCAGCGTTTCATCAAACTGTTGCAAAGGGGAGGGAAAGAGAGGGAAGGGGCGGAGGGCGAATGGGGTGGGTGGGGGGGGGGGGCAGTTTTCTTGCCAAGCTCGCAAAGTCAGGAAATCACATGCTTTGGCTAAAAGAGAGGGAGAGAGACAAGGGCGACAGAGCAAGGGCGACAGAGAGAGAGAGAGAGAGAGAGAGAGAGAGAGAGAGAGAGAGAGAGAGAGAGAGAGAGAGAGAGAGAGAGAGGGGAGGGGGGGGGAAGATGGAGAAAGAGGGGGGCAGAGGGAGAGAATAGGGGAGAGAAAGGGAGAGAGAGGTAAAGAATGAGAGCGTGCGAGAGAGAGAATGAAAGAGAGTGAGTAAAAGAGGGAGAGAATGAGAAAAAGAGAGAGGGAGGATGAGAGAGAATGAGAGAGGGGGAGAGAGAATGAGAGAAAGAGGGAAAGAGAATGAGAGAAAGAGGGAGAGACAGAGACAGAGACAGAGAGAATGAGAGAAATAGGGAGAATCAGAGAGTAAGAGAGAGGGAGAGAGAGAGAGAAAGAGAAAGGGAGAGAATGAGAAAAAGAGAGAGGGAGAGCGAGAGAATGACAGAGTAAGAGAGGGAGAGAGAGAGAGAGAGAGAGAGAGAGAGAGAGAGAGAGAGAGAGAGAGAGAGAGAGAATGAGAGAGAATGAGAGAGACAGAGAGAGATAGAGAGAGAGTGTGAGAGAGAGTGAGAGAGAGAGAAAAAAGAGAGAGTGAGAGAGAGAGAGAGCGAGAGAGAGAGAAAAACATGCATCAGTGCAAGCTGCTGCTAAAGGTGACATCCAGAGTGGGTCGATTTATAGCGGCCATGTTAAAACGATACAATGTCAAGAGGCGTCGACACTGACAAAAAAAAGCAAAACAATGGAAAGAAAGCACTTGAATAAAGCGGACGTCTCCCACATGACATTCCGCTTGGGAACAACTTGGCACATTGATCACGACAAGAGTGGGAAGAAAAAAGAAAAAGCAAAGGGAAAAATGCATTTTAGCTTGACGGCATTTGTGATTGCAACTTAGTACGCTTTTTTCTTCCTGGTGTGTGTTTGTGTGTGTATAAATGACTGACCCCCAGCCATCTTGCGCCTTTGTTCGCCGCCTGTTGAATCTGAACCCTCTTGAGCGTCACATTGTAGATGGCGCCTTCCTCCACTTCCTCCCCCCAGTCCTGCACGGAGCTCTGGAAACAGCAAAAAAAAAAAAATACAAAATACAAAATGGCCCCGTTAGCACTTTCTTTGCTCGACATCCAAGTTCTAGAAGAACACATTCCATTTTTGATTCTGATAAAAGGGGGGGGGGGGGGGGGGTTAGGATTGGGGACCCGGGTCACCAAAGAGGTTCTGAACATGATGGCTACCCCCCCATGAAAAAAAAAAAAAAAAAAAAAACACTTAACCCATTTTTAAATAATAATAATAATAATACGTTTCATTTCTAAGCACCTTTCAAAACTCTCAAGGTCACTTTCCAGTCACAGGATCAGTTTTTCTGTGGGTGAGCAGCGGCAGCGACACGCGCCAGCGTTCACTCAACCCCAGAAGTAACTCAAATAGATAGAAAACTAGCTATCGAGCTACCAGATAGTGAATAGATAACCAGCCAGCTAGACAGCTAATAGATAGCTAATAGATAGCCAGCTAACTAAGCTAATAGATAGCCAGCCACCTAATATATAGCTAATAGATAGCCAGCTAACCAGCCAGCCAGCTAATAGACAGCTACCCAGCTGGATAGATAGCTAACAGATAGCCAGCCAGCTAGATAGCCAACAGATAGCCAGCTATTAGCTCGCTAGCCAGCCGCATGGATAGCTAATAGACAGCCAGCCAGCCAGCTAGCAAGACAGCCAATAGATAGCCAGCTATTAGCTTGCTAGCCAGCCGGATAGATAGCTAATAGATAGCCAGCTAGCTAACGTAAGCCGAATCTGCCAATATAGTTTTTTTAAGTTGTTGTTTTGTTGTCAGAGAAATTCATTTGCTGCTAGTGTCAAAAAAAAAGTAAAAAATCTGTCATGAAATTCTCTCTCCTCTTTCATCGAAAACTGCTAAGGTGAACTCAACAACGCCCCCCCCCCCCCAAAAAAAAAAAAAAAAAAAAATTCTATAAAAGTTTGATCTCTTGTTAAAAAAAAAGTTAACGACGATCGACAGAACTGTAAATGGGGCGATGAAAACTAGCAAGCGACTCCCTTTCAATCAGTTTTTGGAATCCTTTCGAAAACAAGATGCTAACAAAAATATGAATGTCTCCCCCTTGTGGATGACAAGAGAATAACCGATTCTCAAAACCAAAATTGGGGCCAAGTAACAACGCAAAACCAAAATGGCTGCACGTTAAGAAGGTCGCAAGCGCTTTAAAGCCTCAAGAACTTCCCAACCCCCAACACTGCAGCAGGGCGGGCCTGACGCCACCCCCCCCCCCCCCCCAGCCCCCTCGCCTTCACTCCTTTTAATTCCCATCCATCCATCTACTTTACTGTGTCCCCGTCTCGGCGGAGGTGAAGCCAAGAGCTGCGCAACCTTCAGGGGGAAGGGGGTGTGGGGTGAATTGAGGAGGACAGAAGTGGGAGTGTGCCCAGATTCCCAAATGAGGCCCTGATGCGACAACTCAGCCATCAGCACTCCCGTAGGACATAAAGACACCTCAGCTTTGCCTCATTCCATTGAGGCTATTCGGAGTTAGCAACATCGGACATTTTGGATGGAGAGGTGCGTCATTTGCATCAATGTTTTAAAGCAGAGGTCCCCAACCGCCGGGCCGTAGACCAGTACCGGTCAGTGGGCCATTTGGTACCGGGCCGCGCAGAAAGAATAAATAGTTTACATAATTTTATTTATTATCTGAGTCCGAACTATGTTTTATTTTGAAAAATGACCACATTATATCCGTCTATGACTTACTCTTGACACATGTCAAAACGATTGTCTAGGTCACGTGATACATACTGCTAAAATTAGCCCACCGTAAGCTAGCAAAATGAGTAAAAAAAACAAACATATTTATCTGCCGGTCTGTGGAAATATTGTCTGACATTAAACTGGTCCGTGGCGCAAAAAAAGGTTGGGGAGCAGTGCTTTAAAGGACAACTGACACCATTTTTTTGTTTCCTAACTGACACCAGAAAAACGTTTTATAGCATCTAAAATACCCAAAACACGCAGGCTGATATTTTTAGTCAAATGCAAAACACCAATAAAAATGACTTAAAGTGTCCCAAAACTGCCACAAAATGAGCTCGGAACTGGGCAGATTCAGAAAGTCCCGCCCCCATGTTCATGACATCACGCCAGGTTAGTCCATCACAAACTGACTTGGTCCAGAATCAAAACAATGGTTCCATAGAGTTCAGATTCGAAAAAAATTCAAAAAAAAAAATCAGAAAAAATCGGAAATCTTTTTGGCGGGCAAAAGGGGCTTAAAGGACAACCAACACCATTTTTTTGTTTCCTAACTGACACCAGAAAAACGTTTTATAGCATCTAAAATACCCAAAACACGCAAGCTGATATTTTTACTCAAATTCAAAACACCAATAAAAATGACTTAAAGTGTCCCAAAACTGCCACAAAATGAACTAGGAACTGGGCAGATTCAGGAAGTCCCGCCCCCTTGTTCGTGACATCACTATTGGTCACACACTGCCTTGCTCCAGAATCAAAACAATGGCTTCAGAGAGTTCAGATTCGGGGAGGAGATGCTTTCTTGTTACTCATTCAGTTATGAATATGATTCAAATAGTTCTGAAGAGGAAAGCATACATGTTTGCAATCCATTAAAGAAGTCCTTCCATATCATTTCGAGCCCAATGTAGCGCCCAGAAAAATGCACAAGATGGCGCACAAGCTCCGTTGGAAATGGGCTGATTTGTCCGCTGGGAATTTGTGTCAACTTACACCTTCTTTATGCGTGTTACCGCAATTGGCTGCGACACACAACGATTCACCATCACGTTATTTATGTAGTTTTTCTTCTAATTTTGCGATCAACAGGGTGTTTTCAGTCGAAAAAAAATACCCAAAATGCATTGTATGTCGCTTTCTCGATCAGGGGCGTTCCCTCCGTGACGTCACTTAGTGCATCGTCATCAACTCAAAAACAAGTCTTCATGAATATTCAGCGCAAGTCTTAAAACGTAAATTATATCTGTATGCCGTGGAATCTTTGTCAAATGCGCTCGGTAGAAGTCATTTAAAGTGATTTTACAAATTATGGACGCAACTTGTCCGGGGAGGTGTCGGTTGTCCTTTAAAACGGAGATGGACTGGAGGGCGAAACGAGAGATTTGAAAGCTAGCATAAAATTCTGCTGACTCATCAGCATGCGGGGAGAAAAACAAAACAGAAACGCCGAGCGACCCGGAGACGTGCCAGAACCAACCACCGCGCATGCCAAGTCCTCACACACTCTTGCGGCAGACGTCTGTAGTCCAGTCAAAAGCAAGGCGATAAAAAGGTCAAGTGGCAGCCGCGTCGTCATTTAAAAAAGACCCACGTGTCATTCCTTCCTTCTACTTGGGGGGGGGGGCATAAGGCATGATCTTGATTAATTTGACCTTATTTGTGATTTTATTTTGTCTGCAATACTCATACAATATCACTTGAGGGGCACGTATTCTTTATCCTCCGCAAAAAAAAAAATATATATATGATTGGTTTTAATGGGACAGCTAATTTTGGCACACAGGGGAAAAAAATACTACTTATCATTTCCAGCAGCTCCTGTATTTTGTTTTTCTACTTCTTCCTTTCCTTTCCTCTTCCTTTCATAACTTTTCTGCTGTAAAATGTAAATTTCTCCACTTCGAGACGAATAAAGGTACATCCAATCCAAACTAATTATGTCGAGTTTCACGTCAACAAACCGTCTATGGAACTAGAAAAATCTAAGCTCATTTAAACTGGAGGCGATCCACACAAGGTACTTGAGGGGGATATATTCTTTATCCTCGGCAAAGAATATATTATTGGTTTTAATGGGACAGAATGATTTCGTCTTAAGATAATATTTGGCACACAGCGGGAAAAAAATACTACTTATCATTATGTCAAGTGTCACGTCAACAAACTTCCGGGCTGGCGCGTGTGGCTGCCGCCGCTCACCCGCAGAAAGAACTTATCCTGTGACTGTAAATTGTCCTTGAGAGTACCTTGAAGTAAACATAAAAGACGACAAAAGAAAACAGTCGCTTAAGTCTTTTCGTTAAAAAAAAAAAACTTCCAAACGCAAAATGTCAACGTGCAATAGTTAGATAATCAGTTAAAAAAATACAAATTAATTCCAACTCAGTTCAGTTGACCGTTTTACAAATGTGGTTTTTGAGCTATGTCAAAAACCACAAATGACTAATAAGAAATCTGTATTTTTTTTCTGTGTGTTCAGTATAGAAAAAGTCACTTTTCAAAAATTATTAATTGAAAATTAAAGAATACAAAAACTGCTTTTCAAAGCAAGGACTGTTTTGGACAGACAATGCATCAAGCTCACCGGTCAACAACACGTCCAGCTGCAAAGACAGATCAGCCCATGAGTCACACACACTCTCCATACTGTCAAAACAACAGACGGGGGGTCTGGTTCAGCCCAACTAGCTCCAGCTTGGCTGCACAAACACACTGTATATATTTATAAATATATACAGTAAAGTCTCGTTATATCGATATTCAAGGGAGTCCGAAAAAATATCGATATAACCGGGACTATCGATATATCAGACCCTGTTTGCATGTAATTTTCTCCGTGCGTGCATAGAATGCATAGAAATAGTATCGATATAACCGGGACTATCGATATATCCGATATCGATATAACCAGACTTTACTGTGTATATATATATATATATATATATATATATATATATATATATATATATATATATATATATATATATATATATATATATATATATATATATATATATATATATATAAATGTGCGTCTTTGATCTCCACAGGTCAATGAAGCTAGCACGGAAACCAAATCAAAGTATTTTTAGTGTGTCTTTAATTACCACAAGTCAGTGAAGCTAGCACGGAAACCAAAATCAAAGTATTTTTAAGATCTTAATCAAATAGTATACAAGAACACGTTTTTTCAAAAGAAAGTCATGGGGATGTAAACAGACGGCGTGTTGTTATCCGTAGCCTTGTACAAAGATGGAGGAGTGAGAGGAGTAGTAGTGAAAACTGTTGTGAAGGTTGGTTCCATATCCTTGATAGGTCTTGAAGGTCTGTACGTATGCTAGGTGCGATAACAAACAAACTTATTGCATCATACCCTCCGAAAATGAAGTCGGACCATATCAGAGGCCAAAGAATCGCACCGTATCATTGCACGTTTAAAAAAAAAATCACTTCATGTATCGCACCCCATTGGATGGACAATTCTAGCAGTTCCTGTATTTTGTTTTTCTACTTCTTTCATTCCTTTCGTCTTCCTTTTGTAACTTTACTGCCGTGAAATGTAAATTTCTCCACTGTGAGACTAATAAAGGTACAGTGATACCTCGGTTTACGAACCCCTTGGCTTACGAACGTTTCGGTTTACAAACGTTAAATTTATGAAAATTTTACCTTAGCATACGAACTTTGCCTTGGCATACGAACTTTTTTGGTACACGGGGCTGCCTCAATGAGTGATGTGTCGTTCGCGAACGAGCCCGTTCTGCGAACAACAAAATGGCAGCCGACTGTTTTTGTCCCCTATTCCCCGCCTCCAGTTTTCGGTTAAAGCCACGTGATTGGTCAAGAGCGCAGGCAGACGACAGTGAGAGAGTTTCAACTTTGATAGCTCAAAGGCAGAGTGTAGACTGTAAGGTTAAAATATCCAATCAATCAGGCTCCACAAAGAACCCGCACAAGCCATCTTTACACTTGATGCAAAAAGCTATCAATCCAGCTAAACAGAACACAATTGATGAGGAACAAGGTAAAATGACCACAGAGAAAGCACCTACAAGGGATCATTGCGCAAGATGGTGAAAGAAGGTTATGTTCCTCATCAAGTGTGTAATGCTGATGAAACCGGCCACTCCATTCCATCAAGCCATCAACGACCATCACAAAGGTCACTAAAATGACTTTGACAGTACAGTTTGTCTTTAATTATAATACCATAGCACATTTATTATACATAAAATAATGTATATTTTGTGTAATTCTAAGGCTTAGAAAATTAGAAAGTACAAAATTATGTTTTATGGTGACCTGGGAACTGATTATTCTCATTTTAATGGTTTTCTATGAGAAATTAATTTTTGCCTTACACACACTGTCTGGGAACCAATTAAGTTCGTAAGCTAAGGTAGCACTGTAAATCAAATCCAATCGGAAAGATGCGCATACCTAACCACTCATTCGCAATCAGGTAAAAAAAAAAACGTCAGAACCCATTAATATCTAATGCATCCATCGCCAGTGACAAGCACGTTGTTTTGCTCGTATGTCAAAGGCACCCTAGGAGCATAATGAGACGTCGAAACGAGTTTTCTGCATTGACTTACGAGTGCTACAAAGATCACACTCGTGCATTGTGAATAAATGGAATGCTTTCAGGTAAATATTCCAACTGTTTCCATCGTCGGAGCTTGAGTTTCTTGTTTTCGTGAGGCGAGATAACAAACAAGTGGCGAAGCTTTTGTGCCTTCAAGCAACGGTGCAAGGTCCAACCCGAAGGCTGTCACACAAACGTCCATTTTTTTTCATATCTTCATCAACCTTCACGGCGGTGGGGGAAAAAAAAAGTCCAGCGAATGTTTGGCGATTGTAACCAACTTAAATCAATCACATGAAAGCTCAATTCCAGCCCCCCACCCCTCTCATTTTTCTTTACCCCCCTCGACTTTCCCAAGCTTAACGACCTCCACCCTCTCCTCCTCTTTACCCTCCCCGACATCTTCACGCTTTCTCAAAGCAAACTATTCTTCCCAAACCTCCTTTGATTCCTTTGTCACGCGTTTTTTTTCCTTTTCTTTACCATTTTACTTTTCCAGGCGAACTTCATGACGAGTCCTTCTCTCATGGTCCGGGGACAGCATCAGAAGTCCTGACCAAGATGGCACCCGATCGCTTCGGCTTTCTTTCTTTCGTCGTCTTTTCTTCAACACGGAGCACACATACTGGCGTGGGACCGTCCGAACGGGAAAAGTCCAAATGTTCGGCTACACGCCAGTTAGAATCTTGTATTGAATGAGCCGCCTCCTTCTTCGCCCTCACAACAAGTCGCTCCCAACTCCTCCTCCGGCCGCCATTACCGTAAAACACGTAGAAAAAGGACCGATGTTTTTTTTATCCCTCTCGTCATAGCTTCCCCAAAGCGGCGATTCTCAACCGTAATTAACCCAAGACAAGCTTTAATAGTCCAAATTTCACATCAAACGTCGAAACAAAAACGTCATAAAAGAAAGTATAAAGAGCAATGACGTCACGAAATAATAACAGACCGGAAATGGAGAGTCTTTGCTTTTCGGTGTTATGAGTCATTCTTCGCAGTAGATAAAGAATGTATACCATCCAAATATTATAGTTTCTCTGTTTGTGTTCCATTAGCTATTGCTTAAAAGGGGTATGATGCCAAAACACGGATGTTATTTTGTGTGTCTGTGTTGTCATATTATTTGTTATTTACTTTTTGTGTTCTTTTGACTTATGTTTATGTAGACATTAGTAAGAAATATTGCACAAAGTCAATTCTCTGTCTTTTCTGTAATACCGTAAATAGCTATCTGGCTGGCTGGCTAGCTTTTAGCTATGTACTGGCTTGCTAACTAGCTTTCTATCTGTCTTAATAATAATAATAATACATTTCATTTATAAGCGCCTTTCAAAACTCTCAAGGGCACTTTACAGTCACTGGATTTTTTTCTGCGGCTGAGCAGCGGCAGCCACACACGGCAGCGTTCACTCAACCCGGAAGTAACTCAAATAGATAGAAAGCTATCTGTCTAGCCAATCGATAGCCAACAGATACCTCACTTGATAGCCATCCAGCTAGATAGTGGATAGCTACCTAGATAGCCGAATAGATAGCAAACAGCTGGCAAATGATAATAATACATTTCATTTATAAGCGCCTTTCAAAACTCTCAAGGACACCCCACAGCCACAGGACACTTCTTTTGCGGGTGAGCAGCGGCAGCGTTCACTCAACCCGGAAGTAACTCAAATAGATAGAAAGCTAGCGAGCTAGCCAATCGATTGCCTACAGATACCTAGGTAGATAGATAGATTAATATTCTATTTGAGTTACTTCCGGGTTGAGTGAACGCTGGCGCGTGTGGCTGCCGCTGCTCACCCACAGAAAAACTTATCCTGTGACTGTAAAGTGACCTTGAGAGTTTTGACAGGCGCTTATAAATGAAATGTATTATTATTAGTAGTAGTAAGTAGTAGTAGTCCTTCAGCTAAGCATAGACATCTTTGTCAACAATGTGTTTTGAATTAATTTCTCTACTGGAAAGTAAAGCATGACAAAAAGAATGAAGATAAACGTTTTCGCGCAGATGTATGCAAATCTGAAGTTGTCTTGTGAGAAAGGCAGCTGCAGCCTCGGGGCCCCCCGAAAGTGAGGACAATACAAGGAAGGCGGTGCATGGCGTCATTGGTGTTGTGTATTGTCAACGCGAGAAGAGGAGAATGCCCCGAGTGTGTGAAAACGCTCCACACTGCTCCCACTGTCAATATCCAGAAAACACAAAGTCAAACAGGACCCAATAATGAATAAACGAGGAAGATATGAATCAAGCCTTGGTGTTGTACTAGGCGGGAGGGGGGGCGTCAATAATATGGACAAAAGTTGGATTGTAGAGCTTTATGAGAAATCACTCAAGTGGCTTCTCAGTCAAGTGAAGAAAAAAATGATGCTAGAAAGAGTCTCAGCAGAAGACAAAACTCCACAAAGGGTGATTTATCTCATTCACTGGCAGACCATGTGCAAAAAAAATATGTCCACTTCAGTGCCAGGGTTTTTGTCATTGTCACACGAATTCCAGGCCTCACAGAATATTGAGTTTTAGGACTACATAGAGAGTCAGGCCGTTAAACATTAAAGAGACATGCAGACGACAGAGAGAGAATGAGAACATGGATAGAAAACAGTGACATTTGGACTCGTTTCAACTTTGATAGTTCAAAGGCAGAGTGTAGACTGCAAGGTTAAAATTCCCAGCAATCAGGCTCCACAAATAACCCGCACAATCCATCTGTACACTTGGTGCAAAAAGCTATCAACCCAGCTAAACAGAACACAATTGATGAGGAACTAGATAAAATGATCGCAGAGAAAGCACCTACAAAGGATCATTCCTCAAGATGGTGAAAGAAGAAGGCTGCGTTCCTCATCAAGTGTTTCATGCTGATGAAAGCGGCCACTAAATTCTATCAATTTTCCATCAAGCCATCAACGACCATCACAAAGGTCACTAAAATGACTTTATTATACAGTACAGTTTTTATTTCTTTAATTACAATACCATAGCACATTTACTATACATAAAACAAGGTATATTTTGTGTAGTTTTAAGGCTTATAATATTAGAAAGTAGAAAATTATGTTTTATGCGGACCTGGGAACGGATTATTCTCCTTTTAATGGTTTCCTAAGGGAAATTAATTTTTGGATTGGATTTTCCTTTATTAGTCTCGCAGTGGAGAAATTTACATTTCACAGCAGCAAAGTGATCAGAATCAGAATCAGAATCAGAATCAGAATCATCTTTATTGCCAAGTATGTAGAACACACAAGGAATTTGTTTCCGGTAGAACACGCTGCACTAGTATCGTCATCAAAAAAACTGCTAAGTGGCACTATACAGTTCCATGATGAAATGAATGTAAGTAGAAAAACAAAATACATGAGATACAGTGAGACCTCAACTTACAAACACCTTATATTACAAACTTTTCGTCTTACAAACGTCAAATTTATGAAAATTAAACCTTATAATAAGCACTATTTTCATAATACACACCCACCACGGCTGGCGGAGTGATCTTCGGCGGAAGCACACGACCGAACAGCACCAGAGGTTAAGTTACCAACAGTCCTTATGGAAGGTGACTCTCCTTCCATAAGCCATCAACGACCATCAAAAAGGTAAATAAAACTTTATTTTACAGCACAGTTTATTTCTTTAATTACAGTCCTTATGTAATGCGCCTCTCTTTCCAAACAGCAATTCCCTTTGACCTTCAACCTCCAACGCCATTCCATCAAGCCATAAATGACCATCACAAGTGTAAATAAAGTGACTTTATGATACAATGCAATGTATTTCTTTCATTACAATACAATAGCACATTTATTATACATAGAATAAGGTATGTTGTGTGTGTTTTTTAGGCTTATTTAGTTGAAAAATATATTTTATGGAAACCCAGGAACGGATTATTCCCATTTTAATGGTTTCCTATGGGAATTTTTTTTTTGAGATACACATTTTTTGTCTTAGACACTCTGTCCGGGAACCAATTAAGTTCGTAAGTTGAGGTCTCACTGTTTTTTGTTTTTCTACTTCTTTCATTCCTTTCATTTTACCTTCATAACTTTGCTGCTGTGAAATGTCAACGTGTCCACTGCGAGATTTATAAAGGTAAATCCAATCTAATTCGTAACCCGTCCAAACTCAATTTGTGATTTACGGCTCTGAACTCTGCCCTTCACTTCTTTGACACAAACCTTCTGCTCGTAAACAGAGGGAGGAGGAAAAAAAAAACAAGAACAGACATTTTGGCAGCGCCAGGGTGCTTTTTGTTTTCTTTCCCAACCCCCTGTTTCCCAACATGACACAACAACACAGTGATAGCGCCATATTAATTCCCGCTTCAAGGCAGACTACGACTCATTTCTCTCCATGCGGGCGGATTTATGAAGTTATTATTCTCCGAAAGTCCCACGCGAGATGACTTCACGCCTGGTGAGAAGAACTCGTGCGGATCTTCTCATGTTCTGAATGTCCCGTCAACTCGAGCCCAAGTGCAGATAATGTCCGCTTTCAAGTTAATCTACTACACTTTTCCCCACGATATGCCACAATCATCTTATCGGACATGTAAACGGTACAAGCTGCCTAAACCATTTTTTACCCCCCCCCCCCCGCCCCGCTTCTCCCTTCTTTCAACTTTTATGACGTTGTTGGAGAGTATCTGGACCAGCCACAAAGATATCAAGTGGTAAACCTTGTACTGTAGGTAGAAGTACAGATACTAACGTGTAACTGTTAGCTTGATGCTAACACACAATGCAAAACACCATAGATGGGCTCCACTAATAGCATCTGTGCAACTTATATTTGAATTGTACAAGCTGGTCAGAAAAATAAATGGAAGTTGGAGATTTCCTGGAATGTACTTTTTTTTCCCTTCCCCCCAAAATGCGCTGCAATAGCCGTAGCAGTGACGCTTTGACGTTTTTTTTTTTTTTTCTCCCTTGTCCTACTTGTGGCTTGCGTCTGTACTGTAGCACAACATTAGCACAGAGATGAGTGTTCTTAGGAAGTGGAAGAATAGCAGGAACTGACGCTTTAAAAACCAAAAAATAAAACCACGTCATCCATTTTGGGGGTAATTTACTGCTTCATAGAAAGTTTCTTGCCAAGGCGTTATGCAACTTTGAAAGTCATGTTTCCATCCAACGCCACAGTAATAGAAAAAGATGTAGTATAGTATAGTATAGTATAGTATAGTATAGTATAGTATATACACTAATATACTATCACTAATATAGTATAGTATATATAATATAATAATGCCAAAAAAGCAGTTTTTGGTCATTATTATTATTTTTTAAGAGGGATTGTTATAATAATAATAATAATAATAATAATAATACATTTCATTGATAAGCGCCTTTCACAACTCTCAAGGTCACTTTACAGTCACAGGATACATTTTTCTGTGGGTGAACAGCGGCAGCCACACGCGCCAGTGCTCACTCAACCCGGAATAACCAAAAAAATAGAAAGCTAGCTAGCTAATAGATAGCTAGACAGCTAATAGATAGCTAGCCAGCTAGATAGATAGAAAGCTAATATGTTTCCTGAATCAAATAGCTAGGTAGCTAGCTATATAGCTAATAGATAACAAGCTAATGGACAGACCTCTGCTCTGATAGGTCCCTGCTCTAAGGTTGGGGGAGCATTGGACTTCTCCCTGAAGCTAATCGGATTACTTCCTTTGTTCTGTCTGATTCCCTCTAATGTTCTATTCCTGGCTCTGATTGCCCTATTGGCTCTGGTATCACCTCATCAGCAAACACACATTTGACCTACCAGACCTATGACAGCAGAGGTCTGACACCGCCACCTCTGTCCATTAGAGATTATATATATGTTACCAGCACAACATTAGTTCGCTGACGAAGCTCTTCGGATGAGAAGCAAAACGTCCGACACATTCAAAGAAGTACAGATGACGGCTGAAGAAACCTTTTCATCGATGGACCACTCCTGTACGACTGAGAGCCGACACAGACGCCAGAACTGTGGTTCTCAAATGTTGTCACCCTTGGACTCCATTTTTTTCAGAATTTTGGAAAACAAAATTATTTGGGGGTTTCAAAGTAGTTCCCCAAAAATACATGCACAGTCATTTCGGTGTCCAAAAACCCGACAAGGAAGCTTTCATGTTAAAAAAAAAACAGGTGCAGAGGCTGTCACATTTGGCCGGGTTTTCTCGCCGCGATGACATCACTCCTCCCATGGAGGTCAGTCGAGGTCATGACCTTCACTGACCCTCCCCCCCCCCCCCCCCCGCGCGAGCTTCCCAGCACTGCCGTAGACCCGATTGGTTGGCTCGTCCTGGGAACTTGGAGACACGCCCTCACCTTCTTATGTGAGGACCTCGTGAGTTCGTGGATGACGGCACAGTGACGCTTGCGATGACGTCGGGGGGCACGGGGGGGTTTTCTCACACACACACAGTAGTTGCTTACACCACTTTGAGTGGTGCCATGAATATTTGTTTATTTTTAAAATGTATTTATTTTTGCTTTGTGTTGTATAAACCCCAAAGGATGACACACAATGTCCTCCGCCAAAAATCGCAAGTCACAACATCAACGTTGATGTCTGAAATGCTGCTCGCTTCATGCTAGCACGACATGTAAAAACGCTATAGACAGGTTAGCAAAAGTAGCGACCTCGCATTAACTGTTTAGCATTTGAACATAACCAATACATCAATACTCATGACTCAAGAGGTAGTCTTCATCCTGTATTTATGTTACTATAATAATAATAATAATAATTAAAAAATAAATAAATAAATAATAATAATAATAATAATAATAATTACATAAATAAATAAAAATTAAAAAATCCACATTATTTTAACACGCAAATACGAAAATCTCCTGATTTATAATTTCTGAGACTCAACATGTATGCATAGGCTAACCAATAATAATAATAATAATAATAATAATAATAATAATAATAATAATAATAATAATAATAATAATAATACTACATTTCATTCATAAGCACCTTTCAAATTTCTCAAGGACACTTTACAGTCACAGGATATTTTTTCTGCAGGTGAGCAGCGGCTGCCACACGCACCAGCATTCACTCAACCCGGAAGTAAGGTGGTCATCATAAGAAAACCTTTATTTGTCTTACCCAATGATACAATTTACAGCAACGAAATAATCCACATCCAAAATTTTGAAAATTAGAAAAATCCACGGAAGTAACTCAATACTGTAGATACAACGCTAGCTATCTAATAGATAGCTAGGTAGATAGCTAATAGATAGCTAGCTAAATAGCCTTCCCAAAAGTGTTTAAGACACTGAGCAAAGTGTTACAAGCATGGGACCGCCGTACTGTATAAAACTAAACCCAAACAACAACAAAAAACTGCCCGTTTTGAAAATGTGACGATTCCTAACCGCTTCCATATGAGTGCCGTTAAAATAACAGTCGTGATTTGTGCTTTTACCTTCTTTTCTCCGATCAAGCGGAACTTTTTTTGTTCAGACCACATGAAAGGCTCAATCGCCGGGCGTCTCCTGTCGCTCATTCTGTTACGTCACTCTTAACTATTGTCCTCCATCTTGTGTTCTTTTATTCTCTTATGTCACTCATCACTATTGTCCTCCATTTTGTGTTCTATATTTTTTTTCTTGCTCCAGAGAGCTGAGATCATTTTCCAGTAAAGGCCAAACCCCCTTTTTTTTTCTTTTGAATCCCACATTCGAATCACAGCTGACATAGTCAGGAGGAAAATTACTTGGTAGGGTTTCATAACCACTTTTAGTATGACAAATCACTTTATTTATTTTATTTTATTAAGTCGGGGAGATTTTCACAACAAAACCACCACGCCTTCCACCAAGCTTCGTTTTTGTGGGGTGAGGAGCACAAAAACTGGGATAATCCTCCTGACATGGATCATATGCTGCTTCTACTTTCAGGTGTTGGGCCTCAATATTAGACACATGAAACCCCCACCCCGCCACCATGACACCCCCACAGCCGCTTCCCAAACTAAGCCAAGCTTAGCTTGGAATGAGTCAGTCTGGACTGACCGGGTTGCTTGTCTGTCTGACCCGCCGCTAATAAGAGAAGGCCCATCTGTTCGGTGACACATTGACACAATCGTCCTCGTTTTTGTCACAAATGTGACAAAAACAACAACAACAACAACACACCAGCCACACGCAAGCTTTCATTCATTCATCAATGTATAGTTTTGGATTTTATGAAACATAACAGCTTCACTATATCAATTGATTGTATTTATTGTATCTTGTTGTTGTTTTAACAATAATAATACATTTCATTTATAAGCGCCTTTTAAAACTCTCAAGTTCACTTTACAGTCACAGGATAAGCCACACGCGCCAGCGTTCACTCAACTTGAAAGTAAATAGAAAGCTAACTAGCCAGCTAGTAGATAGCCAATAAATAGCTAACAGATAGCTCACTAGATAGTTAGCCACCTAGATAGCTATATAGATAGCTAGATAGTTAGTTAGTTAGCTAATACACTGAATGTCACGAAAGTACACAGATAGAAAGCTAGCTAGCCAGGTTGTACATAGCTAATAATTAGCCAACAGATAGCTCGCTAGATAGCTAGCCACCTAGATAGCTATATTGCTAGCAAGCTAGATAGTTAGCTAATACACTGAATGTCACTAAAGTACACAGATAGAAAGCTAGCTAGCCAGCTAGTAGCTAGCTAATAGATAGGTAACAGATAGCTCGCTACATAGCTAGCCACCTAGATAGCTATATAGCTAGCTAGATAGATGGTTAGTTAGCTAATAGATAGCCAGCCAGAGAGCTAGCTCGGTAGAATCAGAATCAGAATCAGGATCAGATTCAGATATCAGATCAGATAGCTAATAGATAGCTAGCTAGCTAATAGAAAGACAGCCAGATAGCTAGATAGGACTTCAGGATGGCGCTGCGAGAGTGGCTGCCTTTCCAGCAGCTCCTGTATTTTGTTTTTCGACTTCTTTCTTTCATAACTTTGCTACTGTGAAATGTAAATGTCTCCACTGCGAGACAAATAAAGGTAAATCCAATCCAAGCTGTGTGGTGTTCATTTGTGTTGTCATATTATTATTTTTTTATTTTTTTGTTGTTCTTTTGACTTCAAGATGGCTGCCTTTCCAGCAGCTCTTGTATTTTGTATTTTTACTTTTTCCATCCATAATTTTGCTGCTGTAAATGTCTCCACTGTGAGACTCATAAAGGCTAATCCAATCCAATCATTCTGTCCGTCAAACTGTACTTTATTATTTGTTTGAACGGGTTTTGACACTGACAGGGCAGCTTTACTCGTTTGTGAAATTAGCGCCCCCTGGTGGGAATTCACGGTATACAGGAGTTCTTCCAAACTTGAGACACACACACACACACGCACACACACACACACACACACACACACACACACACACACACACACACACGCACAAAGGTTGAACAACACAAACTGGAATATGCTAAAAAACATGATTGAATCGGTTGTGTTGTCATGACTACTTGGAAAGATGCTAACTCACTTATAAAGCGGCCAACCAATGGCAACACACACACACACACACAAATTCAGGCCTGCCGGTATTAGCCAAAACCCATGACAAGGATCAAGCTAGCTTTGTGACGTGTGTAATGTGTGTGTGTGTGTGTGTGGGGCCTTTAGAATGAAAAACTTGCGAGGACCTACCAAAAGGTCCTCACTTGTCAAAAATGTCCTCACTATGTATGGTATAAAATGTTAGTGGTCCTCACAAGACTTGTCATACAAACACACACGCAAAACAACATATGTCGGCCCTCTGTGAGTTTCTGCCCCAGTTAAAGGAGCCGAGCCGCTGGGACGGCCGGATGCTCGGGTTACAATCGCCGCAATTTATTGACTTTTCACACCAGTCCCATTAGTGACCTAATTAGGCCCACAGCCACAACAACGGCGAGCTGTGCCGCGCCCCGGGTGACCAGACAACCTGACACATGCTATGGGGGGCGGGGGGTATTGAGTGTGTAAACAGCATCTCATGGGGCTTATTGAATAAAAGGGCTGTCGATTAGCCACTTTCTGGAGGGAAATAGAAGATCTGATAAAGTTCAAGACCAATCCTTCATCAAGGGTTTCCAGTTGGTCCAAAATACTGGTGCCTTAGTAGTAGTAGAAATAATAATAATAATAATAATAATAATAATAATAATAATAATAATAATAATAATAATAATAATAATAATAATAGTGGCTTTCTTTGAGCGCAGATGTCGTTTGTTATCGAGTGGAGTACTTTTGCTAATATGGGACCGAAAAAGACCCCATCACAGGCCAGTGTTAAGCCGAAGAGAACACAAAAGTAAATTACGGAAACAAGATGTACAAAAAAAAAAAAGAGAAGTCGTCTCACAGTCCGTCACGGTTCAAAGCGCAATGTCAAGTCATCAAAAAGCAAGTTTGGGAAGGGGAAACACTCAGACGTCACCGAGCAGTCGACTCCGACCTTCACTTCTCTCTTCATGAAATAAGAAAGAGGAAGGAAGAATGCTCCATCAGCTTTCTTATTTGCTTTTGTTGTTGTTGGGTTTTTTTTTTTTCAATGGTCATAGCACCATCGGGGAAATTCTTAATCCTTTTCCGCTTACTTTTCACTCTCGAATGTCACTTCTCCATTTCTGCCGCGTGACCTTTTGAAGTGAGTGAACTAACTTATCCAGTCCTGTTATAATTAGCCCTTAAAAGACAAGCGACGTCTCCGGACAAGTTGTGTCCATCATTTGTAAAATGGCTTGAAATGATTTCTACTGAGCGTATTTGACAAAGATTCCACCGCATATAGCGTTATTTTACGTTTTAAGACTCGCGCTGAATATTCAGGAAGTCTCATTTTTGAATTGGTGACGAGTCTGTACGTGACGTCACTGAAGGAACGCCCCTGACCGAAAAAAAAAAAGACACATTGTAGCAGTCATTCCATCACGTCAAAGTATTTTGCTGTACTTGTTTGGTCTGAAAACCTCGTGTTGCACCAAAAAGCCGCCAGAAGAGGGCGA
Source organism: Hippocampus bargibanti (assembly GCF_051943395.1). NCBI lineage: Eukaryota > Metazoa > Chordata > Actinopteri > Syngnathiformes > Syngnathidae > Hippocampus > Hippocampus bargibanti. The sequence continues at coordinate 1,809,007 of NC_142740.1, read as the reverse complement.
CCAAGCTCCATGGAAGGAATTTATCAGCCTGTGGAAACGGGCTGACTAATTCCCTACACGGCTTTGTCGCCATTTTCTGCCTCCCTTGGGTGCGACATTTCCCACCTTTATTTATCCACCACATTTATTTAGGCCTGGAGAACAACTACGAAGATCTTTTCATTGCATAAATCCAAAGCATCCTTGGACTAAATAATGTACACGCACGTCAGACCCGTCGTGACAAAACGCAGACGCCAGCGTGCTGCGACCATCAAGTCAAGCTCATATTTAGCCCTTGACACACATCAAGAGTCATTTCTGGGATTCTGCGGCCTTCGCTGTCAACAGGAGGTCAATGCTCCTCCCGCTTGAGTGACTCGTACCGATTCGCGTTTTTTAGGATGCAAAAGTAAGGAAGGAAACGAAAGCGGAGCACGTGACCTGAAAATGACTTTTTACTCCCCAACGTTGTGTCGTTCGGCTGCCATCCCATTGCGGAAAATCACACGAGCCGAGGCCAACATCTGCCGGCTTGTTTGACAAGATTAGAAGGCCTGAAGATTCCTTCGGATGAAAACAGCCAATAAACGCGGCAGACTAAACAATTGTGCGTACGTCTAAAAGCCTCTGGGTTTATCACGAAAGGGATACGTTCCAGCGAACAAATCCAAACGAGCAAGGAAGCATACAGTGTGTCCCAAAAGTCACGATATACAATGATACCTTGGCTTACGAACTTAATTGGTTCCCAGACAGAGTGTGTAAGGCGAAAAGTGTGGATCCCCAAAAACAATTTCCCATAGGAAACCATTAAAATGAAAATAATCCGTTCCCAGGTCCCCATAAAACAGGATTTTTACTTTTTAATTTTCTAAGCCTTAAAACTACACAATATATATACCTTATTTTATGTATAATAAATGTGCTATGGTATTAAAATTAAAGAAATAAACTGTACTGTATAATAAAGTTGTTTTATTGACCTTTGTGATGGTCGTTGATCAGCATTAAACACTTGATGAGGAACTAAGCCTTCTTCTTTCATGATCTTGAGGAATGATCCCTTGTAGGTGCTTTCTCTGCCATAATTTTACCTAGTTCCTCATCAATTGTGTTCTGTTTAGCTGGGTTGATAGCTTTTTGCATCAAGTGTACAGATGGCTTGTGCGGGTTATATGTGGAGCCTGATTGATGGGAATTTTAACCTTGCAGTCTACACTCTGCTTTTGAACTATCAAAGTTGAAACGAGTCCAAATTTCACTGTTTCCTATCCATTTTGTCACTCTCTCTCTGTCGTCTGCCTGTCTCTTTACTGTTTAATCAACCTCCCCTCACTGCTGCGTTCTTGACCAATCACGTGGCTTTAACGACGACTGGATGCGGGGAATAGAGGACCAAAACAAGTCGGGTGCCATTTTATTGTTAGGACAACGGGCTCATTCGCGAACGACACATCACTCATTGTGGCATCTCCGTGTATATCCCGAAAAATAGTTCGTATGCCAAGGTGAAATGTTCATAAATTTAACGCTCATAAACCGAAAAGTTTGTAAGCCAAGTGGTTCATAAACCGAGGTATGACTGTATTTGCTTTGTCCCCCCCCCCTACCGTTATCTTCTGCTGTTGAACCTTTTTTCCCGGCTACATTTTTGGAATGTAAAGTCATCTGGGAGGGAGCGAGGGGGGGGCCTAGGGGTGATATACTTGTAAAAACTGACAAGCTGTTAAGTGCTGATGGCCTCCCATCGAGAGCGACTCTCTCTCTTTCCACGGAAGAATGAATAATCATAATAATAATAATAATAATAATAATAATAAGAAGAAGAAGAAGAAGAAGAAGAAGAAGAATACATGTCATTTATAAGCGCTTTTCAAAACTCTCAAGGACACTTTACAGTCACAGGATATTTTTTCTGCGGGTGAGCAGCGGCAGCTACATGCGCCAGCGTTTACTCAACCCGGAAGTAACTCAAATAGATACGAACCTAGATAGCTAGCTAATAGATACAGTAATAATAATAATACATTTTCATGTCTTCATGTCTTCTTTCATAAAAATAAAGAAATTAATTAATTAATTAATTAATTAATTAATTAATTTTAAAAATAATTCCAAAATTATATGGATTTGGGGTTATCTGAGCTCGAAATGGGGGCGGCTTTACAAAAGGCAAATGCTGGCCCATCGTGAAAGGGGAAAAAAACATTGCCAGAGGTCTGACCGGCGCTTGACCGTCAGTCCCAGAAAGCAAAAACAAAACCCGAACAAATTTGGGAATGGCAGTAAATGAGTTCAAAACATGCACTCAAAGTACAGATACTTTCGACTCTGTTCTTTCATCAGAAAAACAAATGCAAAATTATATGGTTCTGGATTTAGCTGACCTTGAAATGGGGGCGGCTGTACAGTGCCAGGGTTTTTGTCATTGTCACTCGCATTCCAGGACCCATAGAATATTGAGTTTTAGGACTACATAAACATTCAATGCAGTGTAAGAAACTTTCGAGTCGCTTGTTTCATCCGAAAAAAAAAGAGTTCATTTCTAAATTATATGGGTCTGGACTTATATGAGCTTGAAATGAGGGCGGCTGTCCAAAATACAATACAATACATACATATTGATTTCTATAGCGCTTTAACAACAGCTGAAGCTGTAACAAAGCGCTAACATGGACAAAAGGAAAATGCTGCCCCCTGGTGGAAGGGAAAAACATTGCCAGAGGTCTGACCGGCGCTTGATCGTCAGTCCCAGAAAGCAAAAACAAAACCCGAACAAATTCGGGAATGGCAGTAAATGAGTTCAAAACATGCACTCAAAGCACAGATACTTTCGACTCTGTTCTTTCATCAGAAAAACAAATGCAAAATTATATGGTTCTGGATTTATCTGACCTTGAAATGGGGGCGGCTGTACAGTGCCAGGGTTTTTGTCATTGTCACTCGCATTCCAGGACCCATAGAATATTGAGTTTTAGGACTACATAAACATTCAATGCAGTGTAAGAAACTTTCGAGTCGCTTGTTTCATCCGAAAAAAAAAGAGTTCATTTCTAAATTATATGGGTCTGGACTTATATGAGCTTGAAATGAGGGCGGCTGTCCAAAATACAATACAATACATACATATTGATTTCTATAGCGCTTTAACAACAGCTGAAGCTGTAACAAAGCGCTAACATGGACAAAAGGAAAATGCTGGCCCCTGGTGGAAGGGAAAAACATTGCCAGAGGTCTGACCAGCGCTTTATCGGCACCTAAGCATGAAAAAAAAAAAAAAAAAAAAAAACGTTTGGGTTTTATTGTTTTCAATGCAGCGTAAGAAATCTTCTACTCTCTTCTTTCGTCAGAAAAAAAAGTTAATTCCTAAATTATATGGGTTTGGAGTTATCTGAGCTTGAAATGGGGGCATGTGTACAAAATGCAATACAATACAAATTGATTTATATAGCGATTTTAACAACAGCTGAAGCTGTAACAAAGCGCTAACACGGACAAAAGGAAAATGCGGCCCCCTCGTGGAAGGGAAAAAAAAAATGCCAGGGGTCTGACCAGCGCTTTATCGGCACCCAAGCATGAAAAAAAAAAAAAAAAAATTCAGGAATGACTCTGTCATACTTTGAATTCCCGAATAAATTTGTGAATGGCAGTAAATGAGTTCAAATAATGGCGGAAGCCTTTGGGAAGAGTTACCCAGTTCAACTTAAATGACTGACAGGTTACCCGGATATTAACCAGTAGTCGGGCCATAGCCTCATCTAAAAGTACACGGACTTTCCGTCCCGAATGGATGTACTCACCCAGTGTCGCGGGCTTCCTTCCGGAGAGCGAGCTTGGTACCTTTGCAGGGCCACCCCCCCGTCGCCCTCCAGCAGCAAAGTGCAATCCAGGTCGGGGCAATGGTGGCCGCTTATGGGCGGCCAGGCTAAGATGGTGGCCAGCGGGTAGTGGGAGATCATGCTGACCTTAGCCCTCCGGACGCCAGCGCATTATCCAGCCTGGATGGAGTCCAAAATAACAACAACAACAACAACAAAAATGTTTTTGAGGGGGGTTCACCGCGTTCCTCGTGTCTTCTGCTGAGCGTGGAAGTCGGCGCGTGAGTGATTAAAAATCTCTTGTTCTCTCTCCCTTTTTTTTTTTTTTTTTTTGCCTTCCCCCACCATTCATTACAGTCAAAGGGGAGGGGAGGAAAAAAGGAGGCGAGGGGATGGGGGTGAGGCGGGGGAGGAGCCTTGACAAAGCACTGGCGTGAACTTCAAGACAGGAAAGCGGAGATAGACAGCAGGATGTTGTGCCACAGTGTCGACCAATCCAAAACAATTGAGGCCCATTTTTTTCCTTTTTCCACTGATGACGAGGGAAAATTCATTAGCGACAATGAAGACAATCTAATGAGTAAAAAAAAAAAAAAACAATTCCCAGTATGGCTCCACTGTTTTCATGAAAAAAATCACTGATATTAAAATGTCTTTTAGAATGTGGAGAGAAAAATCAGTTCATTTAACCCTCATACAGTGATACCTTGGAACTTAATTAGTTCCCAGAAAGTGTGTGTAAGGTGAAAAGGGTGTATTCCAAACATTAATTTCCCATTGGAAACCATTAAAATGAGAATAATCCGTTGTGGGCCTTGTGTTCGGCCAACTAAGCATACAACAACATGATTTTTTTTTAAATATGATCACTTCTATTCTGTCTATTCTCTATCACCAATAATTTGGTTATTTTTGTGTGGATTTTTACATACGTGTAAAAATGAACCACAAAATAACGTGATTTTTTCCCCCCAACATCATGTGAGGGTTAAAAGAAATCATTGGGGTTGCATATTTGCGTTTGTCAGCATTTGCACAACAAATACCAATCAAATGATTGTGATTATTTTTGTAGAGCCCATTTATTTATTTATTTATTTATTTACTTAGTTAGTTAGTTAGTTAGTTAGTTAGTTAGTTAGTTAGTTAGTTAGTTAGTTAGTTAGTTAGTTAGTTAGTTAGTTAGTTGCTAGATTGCAACACTCGGTTTCGCGGGGGTACCTAATAAAGTGATCTCTCAAGCACACAATAAAGTGACACTTAAAGGACAACCGACACCATTTTTGGTTTCCTAACTGACATCAGAAAAACGTTTTATAGCATCTAAAATACCCAAAACAGGCAGGCTGATATTTTTAGTTAAATGCAAAATACCAATAAAAAGAGTTAAGGTGTCCCAAAACTACTTCAAAATGACCTCGGAGATGGCAAGTTTCAGAAGGTCCGCCCCCTTCGTTCGTAACGTCACTATTGGTCACACACTGCCTTGCTCCAGAATCAAAACAATGGCTTCAGATTGGGAGAAGATGCTTTCTTGTTACTCATCCAGTTATGACTATGATTCAAATAGTTCTGAAGAGGAAAGCATAAATGTTTGCAATCGATTAAAGAAGTCCGGATCATTTTGCGGCGTCTGGAGTGAAATGTAGCGTCCTAGAAAATGCACAAGATGGCGCCTAAGCTCCGTTGGAAATGGGCTGATTTGTCTGCTGGGAATTTGTGTCAACTAGTATCAAATAGGAATCTTGGTGCAACACACGACGATTCACCATCGCGTTATTTATGTGTTTTCCTTCTAATTTCGCCATCAACACAAAGTTTTCAGACAAAACAAAGTACCCAAAATGCATTGTGTGTCGCTTTCTCGGTCAGGGGCGTTCCCTCCGTGACGTCACTTAGGGCATCATCAACTCGAAAACAAGACTTCCTGAATATTCAGTGTGACTCTTAAAAGGTAAAATATAGCTATATGCGGTGCAATCTTTGTAAAATACGCTCAGTACAAGTCATTTGAAGCGATTTTACAAATTATGGACACAACTTGTCCGGAGGCGTCGGTTGTGCTTTCAAGTGTGCAAAGGCCAATTTTTTTTTTCCTGTGTGTGTGTGTGACGGACTCATTAGTTAATGTTATACGGCGCACTTGTCACATTTTGAAAGCTGCTTCCGATTGTCAGACTTTGTATTTTTTTTTTGAGTAAATAAACAACCCGTGGTGTGAACACACAAACACACACATACACAAACGCATAACAGACACCCAGCGTTAGCAGGATCAACTTGTGTCTGTGACTCATGATTGACTCAGTCGGATTAAATTTCTCTAGAAGCTCAACGACTTTTCTGAAAATACGCTTGTGTACATTTTGGAGAAGTGAGTCATCAGCACTTAGGAAACACATCAATCATTAAAATGCCTCTGTAACGGGACGTGATAGCGCAAGTGTGTGTGTGTGCATGTGTGAGTGTGAGAGGAGAAAAAGCATCACCCAGTAATGTCCGGAATGAAGGGTTCCCCTTCCTCCGCTTCCTGTGCCACTTTGAAAACATCACTGGATGGAAATCCGACTTCCTGACATCCAACAAGGCCCGCTGGAACATGGAAAGTTTTGCTTCACCTGCAAATATGTGGAAGATGCGGCATTGGAAACATGATATCAAGAGTAAATGATATGATTGTGATCACGTTCAGCCATTTATGGTTGTGGAAAACTATTTGCAGTTTTAATAACCTTTGTGTGCTCTTTTTGTAAGGCGGCAGTGATTTTTATGGTTCGTAAAGGAGACCTTTATTTCTTTATATTATGACTTCAAAATGGTGGCGCGAGAATTGCTGCCTTTATAGCAGTCCGTTTACTTTTTTGTTCTTCTACTTTCTTCCTTTCATAACTTTGCTTCCCCAATTGTGAGATGAATAACAATGAGAGAATACGAATAAGTAACCTATTTTTCAAATAATGGCTCATTTTTGTTAAATTAATCCACATGTAAATCATTAACTGGGACACTGACTTTCACGATTTTATTCGGGAATTGAAAATTGACGTCGAGCACCATTCTCGATTTAAAAAAAATATAATAATAATGATAACAATAATATCCACAAATATTTCCTAACCTTTTTTGGGGGCCGGGGTTACTTCTAGCTGGACCGTCTCGCCTTCGTTAATATTGTTGTTTCATCGCCCTTTTAGCATTTTCTTGAGCTACTTTGTGGGCTGTATCTTAAGAGCGATTTACTTCCGCGTATCAAGGAACGTCATCGAAATGTGACGAAATGTTTTGGTTTGGTTGACTTAAAGTGATTCTCCTTTCCTTTTAGCGGGTGTTTTTTTTTCAAGACGCAAAAGTCATTCTTATTTTTATTACTTAAACATATTATCATTATAATATATTAAAACGATCTTTGTTAGCTAAATTAAAACCATTCCCTGGATCACCTGACGTACATGTCGTAAATCCCAAATCTAGACCCGGGACTTTGACGTTTTTCACTGAAAAACACCCATATGTACTTTAATTTAATTTAACTATTTCATAGGAATGCGTATTTGTAATTGTATACTTAACCATGGGCTAAATAAAAAATAAATACAGGACTTGCGCATTCATCATCTGACGTCATCGTGACGCGTCGGAAAGTCGCGACTTGTGGTAAAGTACTTACTGTGCGAGTTTTGACAGCATTCCAAGCTTCAATATGAGCCAACACTGGCCTCTTCTGGTTGAAATAAGAACATTTGAGCAACTGAGTCAATGTGACAAATCGCAATCGAGCAGCCAGCAGATGGAAGCACACGCTAGTTTCTCAGTATCACAAGAAATTAAATAAAACACTTGCTCAATGGCATGAAATGAAATGCCATTAATCTGGTCCAGCTCCCAAACAAAACACCTTTTTGTTTTGTTGTCATTTTTGTACCTCTCTCCCGAAAATAGAACTAAACACTACATTTATTTATTACCCAGCAGCACACTCTCCTATTTTGTATCATTTGTCTTTGGCTGCTCCTTATGGGAAATGTAAAACAATCTAGCCAATCAGATTTCAGTCTCTGTGTGTTGCCATGTCAGCGAAATCTGCTTGTGGGCTTTTGGGATCATGAAATCCGGTTTTCAAATTAATCCACACAAAATCTTGATTCCCATTTTTCTGTCCTCCGATTGGTTGTTTGGAGAAAAACCTTAAAGGACAACTGAAATCACTTTTTTTGTTTCCTAACTGACATCAGAAAAACGTTTTATAGCCTCTAAAATACCCAAAACACGATGAGTTGAGTTGTGAGTATGAGTTAACCAGAAATCAAGGAGCTGCTTTATCTCCTAATTTGCAGAGTCATATCCTCCAGCAGACAGGAAGTATAAAACAGCACGTGGTCCTCGTCTATAAGCACCTTAAACCCCTATATGTTGGCTTTCAAGTTTTTTTTTTAATTCCACATTGGTTGTGCAAGACCACCGGAGGCTGTCTGCCCCCCCTCGCCAGTAGTTTCATGGGAACAGTACTGCAAGAGCTTGTTTGTGCTGACTGCGCAAGTCAATAAACACCAAAATATCCTGGAATTAATGAGAGTTGACTGATGTTATTTGTTGCGATGACACGGAAAATAATCAAACTTTGGTGCGATAGTTTACTTGCATTTCTGTTTTTTTTTATATTAACTCATTCACTGCCAGACTATGTGCAAAAAGGTGTCCACTCCAGTGCCAGGGTTTTTGTCATTGTCACTCAAATTCCAGAACTCACAGAATAATGAATTTTAATAATAATAATAATAATAATAATAATAATACATTTGATTTAACCGAAGACTGGGGGCAGGGAATAGAGGACCAAAACAAGCCGGCTACCATTTTATTGTGGGGAGAACGGGATCGTCCGCGAACGACACATGTGTGCATCCCGAAAAATAGTTTGTATGCCAAGGTAAAATGTTCATAAATTTAACGTTCGTAGACGGAAAAGTTCGTAAGCCAAGGGGTTCGTAAACCGAGGTATCACTGTACTCATTTTTCCCCCCCCAATGACTGAAAAGGGAGTCATCTATTTGAGAAAGGCATGTTGTTTTGTTGTCCTAACAGGATAATGGCCACCATTTGAGGAAATAGAGTCAATTCAAAGGAGACACACTGGAAATAATAAATTAAGGCCCTTGTGCAAGCAAGTACAGTGTCTTCAAATGTCTTTTTAAAGGGCTTCCAAAATGGCGCCCATGTCAAAATGGCACCCACGTCAAAATGGCACCCACGTCAAAATGGCTCCCACCACTTCAAAGTTCGTCTCGCGAGGCCCTGGCGGCGGGCGGCGGCGAGTCCCCCGTGACGCTGTTCTGGGCCACGGTCCGGATGCGGCCCTGCTGGGCGGTCTTGCGGGCGTTCTGACGGTCCCAGTCGGTGGCCACGGCCTCGTCGTCCCAAATGGTGGAGGTCTCTGTGTCGCTGATGTAGCCCGGCTCGCCCGTGTAGTGCGTGGGGTAGATGAGCAACGGCTCCACCGAGAAGGCGCGCAGGTCTCGCGGCTCGTAGTGGGACATGTAGTCCACGCTGAGATAAATAAAGAAATAATTCATCAACCAACTCATTAATTAATTAGTTAATCGATTAATTAATCGCACCGTTAATTAATAAAAGTGCGTATACAGTTGGGTGTCAAACAAAACATAAAACCAAGTGAAGGAATTCAGATTTACCAAGTCTGCTAGCTTAATGCTAACACATCCATGCAAATAATAATAATAATAATAATACATTTCATTTGTAAGCGCCTTACAAAACTCTCAAGGCCACTTTATAGTCACAGGATCAGTCTTTTCTCGATGGGTGGGCAGGGGCAGCCACACGCGCCAGCGTTCGCTCAACCCTGAAGCAACTCAAATAAATAAAAAGCCAGCTAGTGAATAGATAACTAATAGCTAGCTATCAGCTAGCGAACAGATAGCTAATAGCTAGTAAATAGCTAGTAAATAGATAGTAGATAGTAGTAAATAGTTAGTAATAGCTAGCTATTATCTAGCAAATAGATAGCAATTAGCTAGCGAATAGATAGCCAATAGCTAGCGAATAGATAGCTAATAGTTAGTAAATAGTTAGTAGATAGTAGTAAATAGTTAGTAATAGCTAGTAAATAGATAGCTATTAGCTACCAAATAGATAGCCATTAGCTAGCAAATAGATAGCTAAAAGCCAGCGAATAGATAGCTAATCGCCAGCGAATAGACAGCCAATAGTCAGCGAATAGATAGCTAATAGCTAGCAAGTAGATAGCTGATAGCCAGCGAATAGATAGCCAACAGCTTGTGAATAGTTAGCTAATAGCTAGCAAATAGATAGCCACTAAATCCCATTGACAGGCTAAAGAATAGCCTCTATTGGATGACGGATGCTTGTGGGAGTACACATGGCATACCCACAACCAACTAATCAATTAATTAATTCGATAATCGATTAATTAATCACCTGGTTAATTAATATAAGTGAATATAATTCCGCTCCTAGTTGAAGTTGGGTGTCAAACAAAACATAAAACAAAGTGAAGAAAATAGGGATTCACCAAGTCTGCTAGCTTAATGCTAACACATCCCTGAAAATCCCATAGACAGGCTAACGAATAGCCTCCCCACAGGCCCCAGGTTGCCCTCAAGGTCCACAGGAGAAGCTTTGTGTCGGTTTCATGTCGATTTTCTTTCGACAAACAATGCATAAAAACACACACGATTCCGATTTTTTCCCCTGTTGAGCGAATAAATACCCGAGAGTGCGCACAAAGAGTCTATTGACCGAGTCGCCTACGCGACGAACACTAGACACACATCCCGAAATATTTGCATAGTAACACACGCACACACGAAGGATCCATCCCTGACTCCGCCCACCGCCTCGAGGTCACTATCAATGGGAATTCTGTCCCCTTCTCCGGGCAAGCAGGACGAGCCTTGGCGGCTTTCGCATTCCTCAAAGAGAGGCAAGAGAAGAAGAAGAAGGGAGGGGAGGAGTGGGCGACGCAGGGCGAATGGGGGGGGGCGCACAAAGTTAAACCTTTGTTGACGAGAGCCGCGTCGAAGGTGCAGAAAAGGGGGAAAAATGGGTGAAAAAGATGTGAGGGAGGCTTTGTCGGAGTTGATATTTGACTCTACAGTGATACCTTGGCTTACGAACTTAATTGGTTCCCAGATAGAGTGTATAAGGCGAAAAGTGTGTTACCCAAAAATTAATTTCCCATAGGAAACCATTAAAATGAAAATAATCCGTTCCCAGGTCCCCATGAAACATAAACCAATTTTCTAATTTCTATTTTTCTAAGCCTTAAAACGACACAAAATATACCTTATTTTATGTATAATAAATGTGCAATGGTCGACCAATCACGTGGCTTTAACTGAAGACTGGGGGCAGGGAATAGAGGACAAAAACAAGCCGGCTGCCATTTTGTTGTTAGAACGGGCTTGTTCGCGAACGACACATCACTCATTGTGGCAGCTCCGTGTGTATCCCGAAAAATAGTTCGTATGCCAAGGTAAAATGTTCATAAAGTGGCCGAAAAGTTCGTAAGCCCAGGGGTTCGTAAACCGAGGTATCACTGTACTCGAATCAAAATGGGGGAGGGGCTAATTTCTAAAACTCCATGCAAAGTGTCACAAAAGACTTCTCAGCGTTGGTTACGCATCACCTGCTGAATCCTTATGTAATACTTCCGTGCACCTGCACGCATCTATTTTGGAGTCATCAGTCAATATTTGCGCTCGCCGAGTTTGTCGGGAAAATAAAAATAACAAAAAAAAATCTTCCATGTTTATTTGGGAGTCTAATATGCAGAGACTCATTTGCCTCTAAGCACAAAGTCTCATAAAAATGCTGCTAATATTCAGTCAGTATTTCCCGATGAGAATTGACACAATGCTAACAGGCTAACGGTTGTTATGCTAAGAAATAGCAAGACGGCAACTTGAGAACAGAGAGCGGTGAAGCGGAACGGTAATCAGCTTTGCGGGCCGGTTGGTTTGTACAGACAAAGATGGCTTCAGTTGTGTGATCATTTCATCTCTTTACGTCCGATTTGGCTCATAAATTAATTTCTGATCAGCAGTGAGGAAGGAGGTAGGAAGTGAAAACGTTGGGTTTGCAGGAGAGGTCGAGGTGGAAAAAAAATGAAAAAGTATGCGAAGGAGATAAAGACTGAAAATGAAATGCAAGGGGCCTTGGGAAAGAACCTTGAGGTACACCCAAAGTGATTGGGTAATATGTCTACCAGGTGTGGTTCAAATCAGGCAGCGTTTCTTCCTTAGCAAATTCCAAAATTGTGTGTTTCTGACACATTAAACCTTCAAACTAATCTGATGACAAATCATAAAATAAAATAAAATAAAATAAAATAAAATAAAATAAAATAAAATAAAATAAAATAAAATAAAATAAACAGAACAGAACAGAACAGAACAGAACAAAACAAAACAGAACAAAACAGAAGAAAACAAAACAAAACAAAACAAAACAGAAGAAAACAGAACAAAACAAAACAGAACAAAACAGAACAAAACAGAACAAAACAAAACAAAACAAAACAAAACAAAACAAAACAAAACAAAACAAAACAAAACAAAACAAAACAAAACAAAACAAAACAGAAGAAAACAGAAGAAAACAGAAGAAAACAAAACAGAAGAAAACAGAACAAAACAGAACAAAACAAAACAGGACAATACATAAGAAAACAGAAGAAAACAGAAGAAAACCGAACAAAACAAAACAAAACAAAACAGAACAGAAGAGAACAAAACAGAACAAGACAAAATAAAACAGAACAGAACAAAACAAAACAAAACAAAACAAAACAAAACAAAATAAAAATAAAACACAACACAACATAAATTAAATTAAATTAAATTAAATACAGTGATACCTCAGCTTACGAACGCTTTAGCTAACGAACATTTCACCTTACGAACATTAAATAAGGCATATTTTGTGTAGTTTTAATGCTAATTTAGTAGAAAATTATGTTTTATGGGGACCTGGAAACAGATTATTCTCATTTTTAATGGTTTCTCATGGGAAATTAATGTTTGGAAGACACACTTTTCGCCTTACACACACTTTCTGGGAACAAATTAAGTTTGAAAACTGAGGTATCGCTATACAATAAAATAAAATTACATTAAAATTAAAAACGTGAAATCCGATTTATCCTTCAAAATATAAACGACTTACTTGGGGTGTTTGTTGAACATGACGGGCAAGAACTCGTCAACGGGCAGCATCTTCGAGAAGGGTTTGGCGTCCAGTAGCTTTTTAGCGCCTTGTAGCGACAGCACGTAGCCTAGCGTCCAGTACGAGTAGTCAGCCTCCACTAGGTTGTTGATGCCGTCCACCGAGCGCTCAGGTTGCTGCACTTGCATACGCTTACGCCCCACGTAGCTGAAATGTGAACCACGATCTTAGCATCATCGTAAAGTTTTTTTGTAAATTGCGAATCACTCCCGAATGTTTCGCTGAAGCTAAGTCGATAGTAACATTTTGCTATATTTGCAGTTATCGGCGCTACATCTATCGCGAAACACCAATTTGCGAACGCGGTGTATTCTTACATGAGATCCCAGTCCAGCTGGGCTTTTTCCACGTCGTCCATGATGGCCTGCAGTCGCCGTTTGAAACGAGGCTCGAACCTCACGTCGTCCTCTAGAACAAGAACTTTCTGAAGGCCGCGTTCCACCACCTGCGGATCCAAAATGATGATATGCTTGGACAGGAAGAAGTAGAAAAAAATGCATCTAGTACTAGCCCTGGTTCACTCAAGATGTCTCATATCTAATAGCAGTGGTGTCGCTCCTAGGCCTTCAGTAGTGCTATGTCTGAGGAAGGTGTGGTGTGATAGTATTACACGTCCACTAGAGGGTGCCATTGACCAGGAAATAACTTGTGACTTGAAGAAATATTATTATCATTAATAATAATAATAATAATAATAATAATAATAATAATAATAATAATAATAATAATAATAATAATAATAATACATTTCATTTCTAAGCACCTTTCAAAACTCTCAAGGTCACTTTACAGTCAAAGGATAAAGTTTTTATACGGAAGGACTTCTTTAATTGATTGCAAACATTTATGCTTTCCGCTTCAGAACTATATGAATCATATTCATAAATGGATGAGTCACAAGAAAGCATCTTTTCCGAATCTGAACTCTCTGAAGCCATTGTTTTGATTCTGGAGCAAGGCAGTGTGTAACCAATAGTGACGTCACGAACAAGGGGGCGGGACTTTCTGAATCTGCCCAGTTACGAGCTCATTTTGTGGCAGTTTTGGGACACTTTAAGTCATTTTTATTGGTGTTTTGCATATGACTAAAAATATCAGCCTGCGTGTTTTGGGTATTTTAGATGCTATAAAACGTTTTTCTGATGTCATTTAGGAAACAAAAAATGGTGTCGGTTGTCCTTTAACTTCTCTCACCTGGCTCCATATGGAGTGATGGCTAAGAAAGCAGCCAATCTCGCCTCTGGTCAAGACCCGGCCCGAGTACGGATCCATGTAGCCGGGTAGCATTTCGATTCCCAGGCCCTGTAGCTGGGACGTGTTCAAAGCTCTGAGAAGTCGGAAAGGAGACGTTACGCTCATTCAACTTGCTGTAAAAAACTGTTAGTCAGCCTATGCATGTCGCAGCTTGTATGCAGACCAGAGGAGGGTTGGTGAGGGGGTGATGGGGATAAAATAAAATAAAATAAAATAAAACAGTGATACCTCGGCTTACGAACACTTTAGCTAACGAAAATGCCACCTTACAAACATTAAATAAGATATATTTTGTGTCGTTTTAAGGCTTATTTAGTAGAAATGTATGTTTTATGGGGACCTGGAAACGGATTATTCTCATTTTAATGGTTTTCTATGGGAAATTAATGTTTGGGATACACACTTTTCGTCTTACACACTCTGTCTGGGAACCAATTAAGTTTGTAAGCCAAGGTATCACTTTAATGACTTCTCAACAATCTTGGAGATGATTATTGACCTACTTGCCGTCCACTGCTACCGAAAGCGTGGTGTGAAGGCCCAACGCCGACATTGTTTTCAACATCCGACTTCTTCGGTCCAATCGACGCTTCAGGTTTATCAGGAAGATCTAAAAAAAAATAATAATAATAATTTGTGTAAGAAACGAGGCAGGAAAATGGCGTCGCTTGTGAAAGGCTGAACTCACGTCATTCAGACCAATCGTATCCTGCGGAGGTGGAGGCGAGTACAGGTGCTCAGAAGGCTCAATATTGTGGTCAACTGTAGGGCAGAAAGGGCATATTTACAGTCATCTGACATTTCGTTGTTTGACATCTAGATGGCGCTGTGAGAGTGGCTGCCTTTACAGAAGCTCCTGTTTTGTTTTTCTACTTCTTCCTTTCCTTTCCTCTTACTTTCATCACGTGGCTGCTGTGAAATGTCAATTTCTCTATTGCAAGACTAATAACGGTTAATCCAATCCATGTATTGTATTTGGAATATGAACATACCTGTCAATCAGACGTATTTTGCCATATTCTGTACGATGTTTGCACATTTTTAGATTGTACGGCATACAAGAAAGTTTGTATGGGAAATGCAAAAATTGTTAAATAGAATTTGTAGATATTTTCAATTCCATTTTCGTCATTAAATATTAGCAGTCATGCTAATCATAACAAATATCACTACTCGTAAAAAGCGAAGTCGACAAGTCCGTGCGAAAAGTCTCGAGAAGAAACAAAAGTTCAGAGAAGACAAGTTTCGATCAAGTGGAATTTTATTTTGAAATCAGTTAAATTAAACATTTTACCAGTTTTTTTCGTCGTAATATCATTCCTATTTTTTTAATAAACATTATACAGTGATACCTTGGCTTACGAACTTAATTGGTTCCCAGACAGAGTGTGTAAGGCGAACAGTGTGTATCCCAAAAATTAATTTCCCATAGGAAACCATTAAAATGCGAATAATCCGTTCCCAGGTGTTTGTGTGTGTGTGTGTGTGTGTGTGTGTGCGCGTGCGTGCGTGCGAGTGTGTGTGTACTCACTCAAGGCCTCTGTGATGGTGTGTATGAAACTCTCACGCTCATCCTCGACATTTTGTTGCGCCTTGAGGGGGACGGGAAGGAAGCCATAGTGCTCTTTGTTACACACATGCATCTGTACACCTACACACAAACACACACACAAAAACAACCACACAATTATGACTTTCATTTTTTTTCCCTCCCCACAAGTTGACCGCAAGGAACTGAAACAAAGGTTTGATTCAACAATCAAATGATTCTGAGGTTAGCATAGCATTTAGCACGGCTGTCTGACTTTGATAATAATAAGTTTCATTTATAAGCGCCTTTCAAAACTCTCAAGGTCACGGCAGCGGCAGCCACACGTGCCAGCCACACGTGCCAGCGTTCACTCAACCCGGAAGTAAATAAAATAGATAGCTAGCTAGCTAGCTAGCTATCAGTATCAGAAAGCCTTTAATCGTCCCACAATGGGGAAATTCGCATTATTATATGCATATAGCTAATAGTTAGCTAATAGCTAATTTAGCGATTTTCTTCTCATTCTAATCGTGGTACTTGTCAGAAATTGAATTTGTTCGTCATCACTGAAGGGATGATTGATGACCCAGGAGGGGCCCCACCGACCCCGCCAAATATGTTTCGGCACACTAGTTGTTGCTAGCTAGATAGCTAGCTAGCTGGCTAGCCCAGATATCATGCCTGCTAGCCTGCTGCCACGTCAGTCGAATCTACCCAAGGTCTTCAGAAAGTCACTTTACACACATCATTTTAGCATTATTTTAGCATCGCATCATTTTAGCAAAACCGTTCCAGTCGCACGTCGTCAATAAACCGATACGTTCGTCAGCCAAAGGGTTCGTAAACCGAGGTATCACTGTATCTCGATTTAAGAGTGTGACTTCTTTTTTTGCCCCTGATACTAAATAACCTTGACGGACAGGCTCCAAATGTGCTAGTTTGCCGCGACCTTCCAACTCACCCGCTTGACGTGCGGAGAATGCAAAGACCATGATGTCATCAAAGGCCCAGCTATAGTCGGGGTGAGGCGGGTAGAAGGCCAGCTGCCGGCTGGCCTCCCGTCTCAGATCCAACAGGAAGGTGCTATGCACCATGGGAACCGGAAAGCAGCCCAGACGCTTCCATTCCCTGATTGGCTGGTAATCCGGGGTTCTCTTGTAGTAGCCCTGAAGGATCACATATTTAGGATTTTTTCAGTTGAAAAATACTCACAAGATATTTATCGTGAATTCAGTTCATATTACACAGCAATGGATGGATGGATGGATGGATGGATGGATGGATGGATGGATGGATGGATGGACTATGGCTGAACAGTTGGATAGATGGAAAGACAGTTGGATGGATAGACAGATGGAAGGATGGATGGATGAATGTATAAGTGGGTGGATGGAAGGAGTTGATGGGTGAATGTATAAGTGAATGTATAAGTGGATGGATGGATGAACGGATTGACAGATGGATGAATTGATGGGCAGATGTATAAGTAAACGTCAAAGTGGATGGATGGATGGATGGATGGATGGATGGATGGATGGATGGATGGATGGATGGATGGATGGATGGATGGATGGATGGATGGATGGATGGACGGACGGACGGATGGACTGTGGGTGAACAGATGGAGAGATGGAAAGACAGTTGGATGGATGGACAGATGGATGGATGTATAAGTGGGTGGATGGATGGATGGATGGATGGATGGCTGGATGGATGGATGGATGGATGGATGGATGGACTATGGCTGAACAGATGGATGGATGGAAGGATGGATGGGTGGATGGATGAATGGACAGATGGATGATTTGATGGGTGGATGGACGGATGGATGATTTGATGGGTGGATGGACGGATGGACAGATAGATGGATGGATGATGGATGGATGGATGGATGTATAAGAGGGTGGATGGATGGATAGATGGACGGATGCACAGATGGATGAGCTGATGGGCGGATGTATAAGTGAATGTATAAGTGGATGGATGGATGGACTATGGCTGAACAGATGGATGGACGGAAAGACGGTTGGGTGGATGGATGAATGTCAGTCCATCCATCCGTCTTACGGCTGAACAGATGGATGCTAAACGCATAGATGGATGCATGGAAAAATCACGGCTGGTGGACAGATGTTGAAGTAAATAGAAGTTGGATGGATGGCTGAATGAATGATAGAAGGAATGGTTTGATGTATGTATGAATAAATGATGGATGCCTGGATGGACAGACGGATGGACAAATGTACCTGTGGCGTCATGCCGCACCAGTAGTTGGAATACAAGGAGCGGGATTCCAACATGGGGGACGTCACGGTCAAGTTCTCGGCAATGAGCAAGTTGAGCACACGGGGGTTTGTCAGCAGGTTGTCGCTGTCCACAAACTACACAGCAAAAACACACATAGGAAATATTATATTGATTGATTTTTTATTGATATCAATTGATTTTAAATCGGGGGGGGGGGGGTCCATTTTTTGCATCTTTCTCATACCAGGATAAAGTCGGCCCATCGTTCCCTGGCCGATTTGAGCGCCGCCTGCCTCAGCTTCATGACGTGGTTGAACCGGGATGAGGACCAGTGCTTCGGACCCCACTCGTCCGTGTAGGACCTTCACAGAACATCATTGATAAAGAGATTGTGTTGATTATTTTGAGGCAGAAGATGGATTTGAAGATGGCTGACCTGGGTTCCTCCATGGGCCTCCACTCCACGTAATGGTAGACGCGCTGAGCATTCTTCAACCATTCTCGCAACATGGCCGTGGTGTTGTCCACGTTGTGGTCGCTCGCTGCCCTGGAACGACACCGTCGCAAGTTTAGAGTTGAGGGCTCGTTTGTTGGATCTGGACAAAAGTCTTGGGACGGATGAGCGTGCCTGCCCAGTTAGAAATTGTTCTGATCTATAGATATCCATCCATCTAGCTAGAGCTATCCATCCATCGAGCTAGAGCTATCCATCTATCTAGCCGAAGCTATCTATCTATCTATCTATCTATCTATCTATCTATCTATCTATCTATCTATCTATCTATCTATCTATCTATCTATCTATCTATCTATCTATCTATCTATCTATCTATCTATCTATCTATCTATCTATCTATCTATCTATCTATCTATCTATCTATCTATCTATCTATCTATCTATCTGTCTATCTAGCTTGAGCAATCTTTATCTATCTATCGAGCTAGAGCTACTATATACCTAGCTAAAGCTATCTTTATCTACCTACCTCGCTAAAGCTATCTATAAATTTACCTACCTACCTAGAACTAGCTATCTACCTAGCTAGCTAGAGCTATTTATCTGTCTAGCTGGAGCTATCTACTGTATCTGTCCAGCTAGCTAGATATCGCTCTAGCTCATAGCTAGCTAGAGCTATGTATCTAGCTAGCTAGGGCTATCTATCGAGCTAGCTAGCTAGAGCTATCTATGTATCTAGCTATCTAGATAGATAGCTAGCTAGCGCTATCTATCTATCTAGCCAGCGATCTAGCTTAAGCTATCGATCTAGCTCGAGCTACTTACCTATCTACCTATTTATTTATTTACTTATTTATGTGTGGTGGCTTCGGGTGGGTCATACATATGAAAAAAACATACTTTTTTAAGATGATAGCCAATCAAATGCAATGAAAACAGCTGGGGCCCCGAGATTGAACCTTGTGGAACACCATTAAACAGCAAGGCATAGTGGCAAAGCAAACGTTCAACTCATTTATTCCCAGAAATAAGTTGAAACATTGTGAAATTTTGTTTCCCTGTATAAAAATAAAGGCAGTCGGACTGTGACGCCCGCGCGTAGGCCAAAATAGACTTTGGGAGAGAGTTTCAGCAACAAACAGTGGAAAAGTCCAACAAGCTAACCGTGGGCCAAAAGTGTGTATGGCTGTGCACACTCCCAGGTAAAAAGCAGCTTGTAATTTGCTAATAAGCGTGCTAGTCTACGGTATTACCGCCAAATGACAGCGAGCGGTGGCGTCTGACGGCTGCTTTCGGCGCACATTGTTTACTTGCTAGTGCAAAGCTGTGTAATTTGATGATAAATAGTCAAAACAAGGCTTGTTTTTACACACACACACACACATACACACACAAAAATGCATGTGTCACGTTGCGTGCGCACGCCTGCGTGTGTTTTGTAATTTCGTAGTCATAACACAACATTCTACTCGGAAAGTTTCTTTTCTCTACTGGCAAAGGTGCGTTCCTCGCGAAAATCCTCGCGAGCGCAATCGAGATACCAGAAAGCGGCACAGTTACTGACACAGGTTGAGAATGAGAATAAATCAATGAATAAATAAATAAGTAAATAATAAAAGTGACCTGAGAGTGTCTATTTGGCTTAGCGATACAGACTTCGGATCTGCAAAAAAAAAAAAAAAAAAAAAGACTTTTTTTTAAGATGAAATCCAATGGCATCAAATGCAATGAAAACAGCTGGGGCCCCGAGATTGATCCTTGTGGGACACCATTCAAGCAGTCAGCGGAATCAATGCTTACACAAAATGCCCCGTCTTCCGAATTAAATTTAACTGCTCCAGAGCATAATGACACCATACCTGTCAATCTGCGTGACACTGCGACCTCATTAGCAATATATTAGCTATCTAGCTAGCTATCTGTCTATTTGAGTTATTTCCAGGTTGAGTGAAGGCTGGTGCGTGTGGGTGCTGTTGCTCACCCACAGAAAGTGACCTTTAGAGTTTTGAAAGGTGGTTATAAATGAAATGAATTATTATTATTATTATTATTATTATTACTTACATACTTACATACTTGCTTACTTGTTTACTTACTTACTTACTTACTTGCCCTTTCACGAGGGTGCAGCATTTGCCTCTTGTCCATGTTAGCGCTTTGTTACAGCTTCAGCTGTTGTGAAAGCGCTATATAAATCAATATGTAAAGTATTTTATTGTATTTCGGACAGCTGCCCCCATTTCAAGTTCATATAACTCCAGACCATTATAACTTAGGAATTAACCATTTTTTTTATGTCTGAGAAAGCTCTCAGTCGTTTCGATATTTGAACGCCAGTCCTGTGAAGGCTGAGAGGGAAAAATAAGAGAAGAAAGAGCGTCAAATTCCTCATGAGTCTCGGAATCAACAAAAAGTGGACTCTCGCTCAAGTGTGACATTCAGTAGTCACATTCAAGGTTACGCGGAGGCTTGCGTTTTTTTGACCCTCCAATCCTATTGAAGTGTAACATAAAAACACTGGAAACTCTGCGGGAGTGGCAATGAACACATCAATGGAAAAAAATGGATATTAATTGACTGCCAGACGATGTGCAAATAGGTGTCCACTCCAGTGCCAGGGTTTTTGTCATTTTCACTCAAATTGCAACACCCACAGAATATTGACTTCTAGGACTACTAAATCTATAAACATTCACTTCAGTGGACGAAACTCTCTTCTTTCATCAGAAAAAAAAATATATGGGTCTGGAGTTATCTGAGCTTCAAATGGGGGCAATAGATAGAAAGTTAGATAGCTAGCTATTGTATAGGGAATAAATAGCTAATATATAGCCAGATAGCCAATCATATGATACATTTTGTTAGCATACCGAGGATGTGTTTTGAAAAAAGGACAAAAGAAAGTACAAAGGGCAAATGCTGCCATGTTAGCGCTTTGTTCCAGCTTCAGCTGTTGTTAAAGCGCTATGTAAACCAATATGTATGTATTGCATTGTATTTTGGACAGCCGCCCTCATTTCAAGCTCATATAACTCCGGACCCATATCATTTAGGAAATAACACTTTTTTTCTGATGAAAGAAGAGAGTCTAAGGTTTTATTACGGTGCATTGAATGTTTATGTAGCCCTAAAATATAAATACTCTATGGGTCCTGGAATTTGAATGAAAATGACAAAAACCCTGGCACTGGAGTGGACACCTTTTTGCACGCCTGGCAATGAATGAGTTAATCAAATTAACATTGTTACATAAATGAAATTATTATTTATTATATTATATTATATTATATTATATTATATTATATTATATTATATTATATTATTAGATACTATATTATAATATTAAATTATTTTTTATTTTTTTTGGGATATTTTTATATTTTATATATAAATCAGTTAAAATATTTCTATGACTTTATTTATATAAATTATGTAAAATATTTATATACTTATATATTTATATTTATTTTATTTTTATTATATATTACTTATTACTATTATTATATATTATTATATAATGAATTATTATGTTATATTTTTGGTAATTTACATTCACTTGAAGTTTGTAATTTTTTTCAAAATAAAATAAATGCAAAAAAGTCAGACTAGGAGAAAAATACAAATTGTGTGTGTACAATACAAATATAGCCATTAAAAACGAAAAAAAGTAAGGTAAATAATTAGGTGTACCTAATGGACTGACCTTGTGATTAATGTCATCCAAAGTGGACTTGCCCACATTTTTGACACGCGTGACTTCCCGACACGTCCTCCCTCCTCGTTGTTTTTTAATCCTGCTGTCAAAGCGATTTAACGTCTCCTTTCAAGCCCCAAAACACCCACCGGCATTTTATGACGATTTCGTCTCTTAATAGTGCACTAATGAGACTTTACCTGCTGCTTTATGGCTGCCTCAGAAGCACACACTCAGCACTTTGAAAGGCACATATAAAAATCACAACTTCTGTAAATAATTCTAAAGCAAAAAAAAAAAAGACAATCCAAAATGTCGTTTCTCACCAGATAGCGATGCGCTCTTTGGGGTAATCCAACCTCTCGATGCATCCCAGGTGGTGAGCGAGGCTGTGCTCCGCGTTACGAGCCACGATGGCGATCAGGACTTTGGGTTGGAGCAAGGCCGACTCTTCGGCGGGGCTCGTGTCCGCCTCCTGCACCAGGATCACCGGCTCCGAGTGGTCGGCGGCGGCCCGCACCGAGCACAAGGCGGCCAACAGCAGCAGAGGGACCCGCATGTCGTCGGCTTTTTCCGATTGCTGGTGCTGGTGCTGGTTGGTGGACCCGCCCGGGTGCACCGAGGTTCTGGGTGAACAGTGGTGTGGAGTGTGCGTGAGAGAGAGAAAGAGGGAGGTGAGAGAGGAGAGCAGAGGAGAGTGGGGCTCCTGTCACACCTTCCCCGTGAACCTGCTTTTGATATCGACTGGACTTCCGCTATTCGCAAATAGCGAAAATAGTAATAATAATAACAATAATAATACATTTCATTTCTAAGCGCCTTTCAAAACTCTCAAACACTTTACAGTCACAGGATCAGTTTTTCTGTGGGTGAGCAGCGGCAGCCACACATGCCAGCGTTCACTCAACCGGGAAGTAACTCGGCTCGAAAACTAGCTAGCTAATAGATAGCTAACAGATAGCTAGCTAGATAGCCAGTCAGTTACATAGTGAATAGATAGCTAACAGATAGCTAGCTAGATAGCCAGTCATTTACGTAGTGAATAAATAGCTAGCAGATAGCTAGCTAGATAGCCAGTCAGTTTATTTTCGTTTCTTTCGCTAAGATTTTAACCTCATTGTCGTCAAATGAGTGGTTGCTAGCTTTTAGGTGCATATGTACTGCAGATTGAAAGATAATTTGGAATTATTTAATAAAAATTCATAGACAAATTCATAATTCACATTAGTCTGTGATTCAGATATTTTTAGGACAGTAGAAAATGCCTCGCAAACGCTGTTTAATTTGGAGTGGGGGGGGGTCATGTAGCGACAATTGAACTTTTCAAAAAGCCACACTGAAACACAAGAAGAAAAATGTATCACTGTACTGTAATTTGTTTGCGCATGAACCTCCGCTTAATGACAGACGGCATAAGGCGACCACCCCATTCTGTTTATTTGAGCTAGGTCAGCCATTGAGGAGCTTTTTTCCCCTTCTTGCTGAGGTCATAACAAATTATCTACGGTCACCTAACGGTAGAGGCTGTCCGAGGCGTGCCTGAACAAAAACAAAAATAACAATTGAATGTACAGGTTGTCTAATCCCACGGGTTGAAAAAGTACGAAGACTCCACTTCAGTACAAGTGCAAATACTGTATTAGTTCATGATAGCAAGTGAAAACGGACATTTTTAAGTCCAGTAATAAGCTTATAAAAAGCACCGAGGGTCATGACGTAAACGTATAATTCCTCCACACGTAAAATGGCGGTTTTGAACGCAGTTTTCATTCATAGACTAAAACAGGAAAAGATACCAGAGGGTGAAAATAACCTGCCTCACGCTCCCATCTATTGGATATATCGTGTAATTGCAGTCAGACAAAATAAATACGTTTGACCGTTGCGAAATAATTAGCTTGATTAAGATATAATTCGCAAATGTGGCGGCTATGTAGAGCATTGATTTTCAACCACTGAGAGATCGTCACTTGTGCCGTGAGAAATTATCCAATGTTACTTTTTTTAACATTTAGATTATAATCTGAATGAAGGCCCTTGTATTCATCTAAAGGTTGAAAACCACTGAATTATTGACGATTCGGGCCTAATATAACACCTTAAGGCCTACACGAACACAATTTCCTATTGGTAGGTACCCTACAGTTCGCTATATTCCACCACGATTGTTTCTGTCCAGTGAACCGAGCACACTCTGTACTCGCAGTCGTATGTCATTGCATTTTTGTGAAGTACGTAATGGTTTTGGTGGGATTTTTCAAGATATGCATTTTATGATGACGTATTACACGTTTCCCTCCATGCTGGTTCTTGAAATTTCCGAATACGACAACGAGAAACGGGGGGGGGGGGGGGTTGATTGAAGTTTACGGTCTTTTTTCTAAAACTACTGTTTTGTAAAGGTGAGTAAGTTGTCTTTTCATAACTCATAGAAGTGGTAGAATATATATTTTCCTCCATAACTGCCAAGTTTCAAGCAAAAAGAAACATTAGCATATGTATTTCTAGAGCTCGCAATTTTCTTTCCTAGTATTCGGTGACAGCCATTTTGATTTCTGACGAAAATCTGCCTACATTCGATCGTTGATATTTGCTCATTTATATTTTGAATATTTTCTTATGTTTCCTGTTCTTGTTTAGTGACCTTGAGCGTTTTGAAATGCGCAATGGGGCACATTCATTTAAAAAGTCGAGAGTGGCGAAATGAAATACATGGCCGACAGAGGGCGCTATTGCTACACATAAACGTAAAAGTGAGCGAAGAAAAAAAAACAACTTGACCGTGGAAGTTTCTCTATTTTTCTCATAAACACACGCACCTTCGTTGTTGAGAGAACGTGTGGAAAACGCCGCCATCCAGTTGAGGAGCTCGTGACAAGCCACGTCAGGCTGTACACTGATTGCAAACTGGACTCGTTCCAACATGTCTGACTCAGCTAATGACTGCAAGCCTTCAACCTGGGGAATAAAACGCCTCTTCTCTCTTCAACATACTTATATAAGCCTTAAACATGTATTGTATTATGTATGAAATGCACTGAAGCAACTTACAAACAAATTCACCTTACGAATGAGCGCTCGGAACATATCTCGTTGGTAAGTTGGTGAGTGTCTGTATGAACAAACAATTTAAGCACGCACACACACATTCCTGTTTCAATTGTTTGATGAGGTCCGGATAACTCCAGATAAGGAGTGAGGACCATCATTGCTGATAAGTTTAGAGAAGAACTAGTGTTACACTTGAACACTAAATGTCACCCCATTTCACACTTCAACTTCTTTAAAAACAAAGAAATAAAAAGTGGCCTTGAAACTGAAATAACAGCAGGAATGAGGTTTCTGAATGGGTACATTCAAAGTCCTCACCCCTATAGTGAATTTGATTAAAATATCGTTTGGCTTTTTGTGACATTAACTTTTTCCCTTCATTAACCACACACACACACACACACACACACACATAAACACACAGTGAGTAAAAAGTGTGTGTAGCCAAGTGAAATGAAAATAAACACACACAAAAATCATTTTGGGTGAATTTGTGAGGACCATTCAGAAACTTCAACAGATACAAAAATAGACCCTCGAGAAGCCTTTAGAATGAAAAAAAAAAAAACTTGTGAGGACCACGCCAAAAGGTCCTCACTACGTATGGTATAAAATGTTAGCGGTCCTCACAAGACTACTAATACAATACACACACACACACACACACACGACAAGCATTGCTATTTTTATTTTAATAGTACAAAAAAAACCATATACAAATAATACAACAAGGAAATCTCCGGTAAACAAAAGAACAGAAAAGTAATGGGGTGTGCATCTCGACAGCTAGCAAGCTTTTGCCTCATCCTCCATCTTTAGTTGTTAGTTGCTACAGTGCCTGAGAGTGAACGCAAGTGTGTGTGTGTGTGTGTGTTTTGTGTATGCACTAAAATGACCAGGATCAAAAAATACAATAAAATAAACCAAACAAAAAAAGCCAGCTGGAATGTCAGTGGTGAACTGAAAGTGTGTTTTAAGGGAGGATGAGGCAGCAGTGATATGCTCCATGTTGATAATTTACAAGCGTTCAACAAAACAAAAAAAAAAAATGTGTGTGTGGGGGAGGACAAAAAAAAGGTAGCGGACTTCTGCTTCTTATTAAAATAACACAAAGTTTCCATCTGGTGACAAAGTTCCGCGTAATGTTTCGAAATTCCTCTTCACCTCCGTGGGCCGCCATGTTTGATAATTTTTGTCCCCCCCCCCACTTGCTTATCAGTGCAATCAGGGTCCTGGAGGGGGATGGGTGGGGGGGTGTTTTTGTGCCACCCTTGCTCCTTTAAAGTTCGAATACTTCCTTTGCCATGTGCCGCCCCCTGCTGGTCAAATACTGATACACCTCTCACAGTCTCACAACGCATCATACTGTGAGGGTCTCAGTCGGTGGGATATCTGTGGGTGGGGGGGGGGGGTGTCAATGGGGGAGGGGGCTTCTGTGCTATGACCCCTCCTCTTTCTCTTCTTCCGAGCAGTAGTCACGCCCCTGGTACATGGAGTGGGGGGAAAAAAAAGTATACATGGTCATAAATTCTTTATCTGCTGCGAAGAGCGACTAATATTAATGCCATGTAACCAACACTTCACACTATTTTTCACTCCAATTTGATGTTTACTGTAAAATACCTAGCTGGCTAGCTATCTATTTGCTAGCTGTTAGCTATCTAGCTGGCTGGCCGGCTATCTAGCTGGCAATTTATTAGCTTAATAGATATATAGCTAGCTATTTATTAAATGTCTGTTAGCTAGCTAGCTAGCTCACTTCTATTTGAGTTACTTCCGGTTAGTTATCTAGTTGCTTAGTAGCTAGCTATCTTTTAGTTGTCTATTATCTGGCTATCTATCTGTCTACCTAGCTAGCTAGCTTTTTTTCTATTTATTATCTATTTTGCTAGATAGCTATCTAACTACCTATTTATTAGCTCTCTAGGTGGATATCTATCTATCTAAAATATTAGCTATCTATTGGCTGCTAGCTAGCTAGCTTTCTATCGATATGAGTTATTCAGGGTTGAGTGAACGCTGGTGTGTGTGGCTGCCGCTGCTCACCCAGAGAAATACTTATCTTGTGACTGTAAAGTGACCTTGAGAGTTTTGAAAGGCACCTAGAAATGAAATGTATTATTATTATTATTATTATTATTATTATTATTATTATTATTTGAAGTTGCTGTGCTTTCTCTGCGATAATTTTACCTAGTTCCTCATCATTTGTGTTCTGTTATTATTATTATTATTATTATTATTATTATTATTATTATTAGTAGTAGTAGTAGTAGTAGTAGTAGTAGTAGTATCTTCACCTTTTGAACCTCCCACCCACCTTCAGAGATGAACGATGAGACAAACACCCCCCCCCCCCAATCCCACAACAACCTCCTCACCTTCTCAATCTTCTCATCCAGCATCCGGAAGAATTCCTGCTGGCTCTCTGACGTGTGAATGCTGAGAGGAAGTTGGAGGATGAGGACGAAAAAGAAGAGAAGGAGAAGGAGGAGGAGGAGAAGGCAGCAACAAATACATCATGAGAATTTTCCATTCCCCCCCCCATCCCCTTCCATTCCGCTCTACACACACACACACACACACACACACACACACACACACACACACACACACACACACACACACACGCAATTCCTTGCTGAAGTGTGAGAACGGGCTGAGCCCGGAAGGAATTTAAATATCCGTCTTGTAAAAGTATCGCCGGACATTTTAGTGAGCGGATACATGCTAAGCTACTTACTGTTTGACGGCAAGTACAGTGATACCTTGGTTTACGAACTTAATTGGTTCCCAGACAAGAGTGTGTAAGGCGAAAAGTGTGTATCCCAAAAATTAATTTCCCATAGGAAACCATTAAAATGAGAATAATCCGTTCCCAGATCCCCATAAAACATAATTTTCTAATTGTCTAAGCCTTAAAACTACACAAAATATACCTTATTTTATGTATAAAAATGTTTCATGGTATTATAATTAAAGAAATAAACTGTACTTTATAATAAAGTGGTTTTATTTCCCTTGGTGATGGTCGTTGATGGCTTGATGGAAGGGAGTGGCCGTTTCATCAGCATTAGACACGATGAGCAACATAGGCTTCTTCTTTCACCATCTTGATGAATGATCCCTTGTCGGTGCTTTCTTTGCGATAATTTTACCTAGTTCCTCATCAATTGTGTTCTGTTTAGCTGGGTTGATTTGCTTTTTGCAGGCAGACACACTAGAAACTTCATTAATAGCTGGTTCCCTTGCTTGTCTTTTGCCTTCAAATTGTACAGATGGCTTGTGCGGGTTATTTGTGGAGCCTGATTGATGGGATATTTTAACCTTGCAGTCTACACTTTGCTTTTGAACTATCAAAGTTGAAATGAGTCCAAATTTCACAGTTTTCTATCCATTTTTATCACCCCCCTCCCTGTCTCTTTAATGTTTAACCCCCTCCCACACACACCCACACTGCTGCGTTCTTGACCAATCACGTGGCTTTAACCGAAGACTGGGGGCGGAGAATAGAGGACCAAAACTAGCCGGCTGCCATTTTCTTTGGAGAACGGGCTCATTCGCGAACGACACATCACTCATTGTGGCGCTCCGTGTGTATTCCAAAAAATAGTTTGTATGCCAAGGTAAAATTTTCATAAATGTAACGTTCGTAAACCGAAAAGTTCGTAAGTTAAGGAGTTCGTAAACCGAGGTATGACTGTACTAGCAAAAGAAGGTTTTTCCATGTCGCCCTTATATGGAATCATTTTAATAAAGACGATGGCCGCCTTGGCATTTTTTTAATGCCCTTTTTTGTGTGGACAAAAAGAAAATCATAGCTAGGATTTTTTTTGGGCACACTTACTTGGATTTAATGTTTGCCGCCATCTCTTTCTGGAACTTGCCCCTTTGCGCCGTGTTATTTCTTTCCTGAAACGCATACGCAAATTAGACACACATTTGTCAGGCGGATGACTCCTAAGCGCTTTTGAAGTTGATTAACTCATTCACTGCCATTCCTGGCTTTATTCGGGTATTGAAAAGTATGACGTGGATCGACGTTCTTGAATTTGTTTGGGTTTTGTATTTTATTTTTTTTTGTGTGGCAGAGAGAGGGTGTCCATCTTGTGTGTGAATTTCAGATCTCTAGGCAAACCGAAAGACATAAGGACCAAAAGATAGAAAAACCTAAAGACCGAAAAACCAAAAGACCTAAGTACCCAAAGGACCTAAAGACCTAAGGACCTCAAGACTTAAAGACCTAAACGCCTAAAGATTTAAAGACCTAAAGACCTAAAGACCTCAGGACCAAAAGAGCGAAAGACCGAAGGACCGACCGAAAGACTTAAGCACCTAAGGACCTAAAGACCTAAAGATTTAAAGACCTAAAGACCTAAAAACCTAAACACCTAAAGACCTAAAGACCTAAAGATTTAAAGACCTAAACACCTAAAGACCGAAAGACCTCAGGACTGAAAGAGCTAAAGACCGAAGGACCGACCGAAAGACTTAAGCACCTAAGGACCGAAAGACCTGAAGACCGAAGCACCTAAGGACCTAAGGACCTAAGGACCTAAAGATTTAAAGACCTAAACACCTAAAGACCCAAAGACCGAAAGACCTCAGCACCGAAAGACAGACCGAAAGACTTAAGCACCTAAAGACCGAAAGACCTAAATACCTGAAGACCTCAGGACGTAAGTACCTAAGGACCTAAGGACCTAAAGACCTAAGGACCTAAAGACCTAAAGACCTTAAGACCGAAAGACCTCAGGACCGAAAGAGCAGAAGACCGAAGGACCGACCGAAAGACTTAAGCACCTAAGGACCGAAAGACCTAAAGACCTAAATACCTGAAGACCGAAGGACCTAAGGACCTAAAGACCTAAAGACCTCAGGACCTCAGGACCGAAAGAGCGGAAGACCGAAGGACCGACCGAAACACTTAAGGACCTAAGGACCGAAAGACCTAAAGATTTAAAGACCTAAAGACCTAAACACCTAAAGACATAAAGATTTAAAGATGTAAAGACCTAAACACCTAAAGACCTAAAGACCGAAAGACCTAAAGACCGAAAGACCGAAAGACCTCAGGACCGAAAGAGCGGAAGACCGAAGGACCGACCGAAAGACTTAAGCACCTAAGTACCGAAAGACCTAAGGACCGAAAGACCTCAGGACCGAAAGACCTAAGGACCTAAGCACCTAAGAACCTAAAGACCGAAAGACTGACCAACCGAATGAATGAATAAATACAAATTGACAAGAGAATGTTGCGCGTGTGCGTCTCACCAAGTTCTCCTGGTTGCGCACATTGACCCGGTTTTCCTCGCCTCTCATGTACTTCACCTCCTCCACCCCCTTGGCCTTGTATTCATCTGGGGGGGACAAAACGAGAAAGAGCCAAAGTTCAAAAGGTGGTGAAATAATCAAAATCGGAATCAGAATTATACACAAATCTTCAGCGCAAAATACGTTTTTTTTTTTTTTTTTTTTGTTGGAGCCCCATTTTATAGCGTCATGACTTTTGGGTTGACGTTTTTTTAATGGCTATATTTGTGTTATACAAACACTTATTACACGGTACATAAAAGTTTATATTATTCAACAACACAAATGTCTTCTAGTTTGACATTTTTGCATTTGTATTATTTTGTAAAAAAATAACAACATTCAAGTGAATGTAAATTACAAAAAAATATAATAATAATATTATTCAAAAGGTGTTACGTGCGAGGCAAAAATATTGCCAGAGGTCTGACCAGCGCTTCATTGGCATCCAAACAAGAAAAAAACAATACCCGAACAAATTCGGGAATGGCGATCTACGTCATGTTTTCAATTCCCGAATATATTTGTAACACAATGAACTTAACACAACTAGCTATCTATGAGCCAGCTAGCGTTCTATCTATTTGAGTTACTTCCGGGTTGAGTGAACGCTGGCGGCTGCTCACCCACAGAAAAATATATCCTGTGACTGTAAAGTGACCTTGAAAGTTTTGAAAAGCGCTTAGAAATGAAATGTATTATTATAAATATTTTTACATTATGTTGCTCACTTGCGCTATCGAGCTGGCTACCTATTAGCTAGCTGGCTGGCTATATATCTAGTTCGCTGTATATTTGCTATTTATAAGCTATCTGTAGGCTAGCTAGCTATCTATTGGTTATCTATTAGCTAGCTAGCTAGCTTTCAATGTATTTGAGTTACTTCCGGCTTGAGTGAACGCTGGTGCATGTGGCTGCCGCTGCTCACCCGTAGAAAAAAACTAATACTGTGACTGTAAAGTGACCTTGAGAGTTTTGAAAGGCGCTTAGAAATGAAATGTATTATTATTATTATTATTAAGATTATAAATTCGTGAATGAGTTAATAAAATATGATTAATAATGTGCATTATGTAATCTAATGTCTAAATTAGATTATTTATTTCATGGGCTTCGACGAAAGGAAAAAAAAAAACAATCCGAAATAACAATGCGTGAACGACATTTCGGATCTCTTAAACCCCGCCTCTTTTTTTATAAATGGAGGAGCCTTTGACGCCAGATGAGCTCAGTGGCGCTGAATGTGCGAAAAAAAAAATAATAATCATAAATAATACGACACCTCACGGCGCTTCTTGCCGCACTTAAAGTGATTCACCCGCCGCGTGGATTGTAAACCGTCGGCGGCTTATTGCAGTTACGCCGTCGGTCGCCGTGGTAACCGTGCCCCGTATCGCTCAACTGTCAGTCAAATGGTCGCAAATGTTTTCCGTTGCGGCTCGCTCGCCTTGTCTGATCCCACCATGATTTTTTTTTTATGCGTTTATGATGAAGGCATGCGAAAATCGAAATATATAAAAAAAAAACGGAATAAAAGCTCTATGCTTGAGTTAATAAATAATAATAATAATAATAATAATAAATAAGTGCCTTTCAAAACTCGCAAGGACACTTTATAGTCACAGGATTTTTTTTGTGCGAGTGAGCAGCGGCAGCCATTCGTGCCAGCGTTCACTCTACTCGGAAGTAACACTGCAGCAAAGGAAAGAAAGAAGTAGAAAAACAAAATAAAGGAGCTGTTGGATGTTGTCACAGGATGATAATAATAATAATAATAATAATAATAATAATAATAATAATAATAATAAATTTCATTTAGAAGCACCTTTCAAAATTGACCTGGCAACACTGACAGGCTGAAATCTGATTGGACAATAATCCAAAAATGGACAAAAACGTGGTACGGTCAAGGGGAATAATAATAATAATAATAATAATAATAATAGTGGTAATAGCTATAATAAAAAATCATAGTTACAATAGTAATAGTAAAAATACAAAAAAAAAAAAAAAAAAAAAAAAAAAAAAAAAAAAAAAAAAAAAAATAAAAAATAATGTACATTTCATTTACAATTGAACACCACTACCCCCACCCCTCAATTCCCTAATGCACAGGTGTCAAAGTCAAGGCCCGCGGGCCAAATCCGGCCCGCCACATCATTTTTTTCGACCCGCGAAAGCAAATCAAACTTGTTAAATTCCATGATGATTGCTAAAATCTCAGCCAAAATGTCATATTTTTGGATGTCAACCACAATAAAAGTCATTATTCTTGACTTCAGATTTGAAAACGAGTTATTCATTAATTTGCTGTGTGCTCTATATGTAATATTTGAAGGGATTTAAACATTCTAATGGCTTCCCCAAATTCATAACGGCCCTCGAGAGGAAACCAGAACTACAATGTGGCCCGCGGCAAAAAATGACTCGCAGGCTTTTGCCCCCGCCAGTTCTCGGTAGCGTTTATCTGTCCCATCTGTGCAACTTTGCACCCAGCTGATTGCTTCGCCCCGCCCAAGGTGTGTTAGTGTGTGTGTGTGTGTGTGTGTGTATGTGTGTGTGGTGACGATGCATTGGCGTGTGCTTCATGTCATGCTTGCGTGTGCGTCATCAACGTGGCGACCTCAAATGTCAAATGACGGTGGGAGACGGCGAGAAATTAAGTGGAAAACTGGCCTTAGATTTAAAGATAGAAAAAGAAAAATGAAGATGAAGTTGGGGGGGGGGGGGGGGTCAGAGGTCATGGGGGTGATGATGTTTGCGCGAGGAATGTAAACCGATGGCGAGCGAGGCGTCTCGTTTCGTGTCTCGGCATGTCGACACGCGAGCACGCAAAGGGCGTGATAACACTTGGCAGGCGTCGGCCGACGAGCAACAGTAGTGTCGCCGCGGCGAGGAATTAAAAGCTAATAGCCGGGAACTATTTTAAAAGCCAGGCAATCCTTATAAAATATCATTTTTAATAGGCGGCAGCTTGAGATGGACGCAGAAAAGAATCACCAAAATATGCGCAATGATTATGAATCTAGAATATTTATATTTGCAAAATAGAATACAGTGATACCTCAGCTTTCGAACTTAATTAGTTCCCAGAAAGTGTGTAAGGCGAAAAGTTAGTCTGCCAAACATTTATTTCCCATAAGAAACCATTAAAAATGAGAATAATCTGTTCCCAGGTCCCCAAAAAAGATAGTTTTCTACTAAATAAGCCTTAAAACTGTACACAAAATATACCTTATTGGATTGGATTGGTTTGGATTTGCCTTTATTAGTCTCGCAGTGGAGAAATTTACATTTCACAGCAGCAAAGTGATGAAAGGAATGAAAGTAGAAAAACAAAATAGAGGAGCTGCTGGAAAGGCAGCCACTCTGGCGGCGCCATCTTGAAGTCAAAAGAACAAAAAAAAAACTAAATAACAAATAATATGACATCACGAAGACAATATGACAACACAAAGACACAGAGTCATTCATTCTTAAGCACTGTCTGTCTTTGATAGTTCAAAGGCAGAGTGTAGACTGCAAGGTTAAAATTCCCATCAATCAGGCTACACAAATAGCTCATATGAGCCATCTGTACACTTGATGCAAAAAGCTATCAACCCAGCTAAACAGAACACTATTGATGAGGAACTAGGTAAAAGTGTCCTTGAGAGTTTTGAAAGGTGCTTAGAAATGAAATCTATTATTATTATTAAAATTATTGCAGGGAGCACCTACAATGGATCATTCGTCCAGATGGTAAAAGAAGAAGGCTACGTTCCGTTCCTCATCAAGTGTTTAATGCTGATGAAAGCGGCCACGCCATTCCATCAAGCCATCAACGACCATCACAAAGGTCAATAAAACCACTTTATTATACAGTACAGTTTATTTCTTTCATAAAAATACCATAGCACATTTATTATACATAAAATAAAGTATATTTTGTGTAGTTTTAAGGCTTAGAAAATTTGAAAATCATGTTTTATGGGGACCTGGGAACGGATTATTCTCATTTTAATGGTTTCCTATGGGAAATTAATTTTTGGGATCCACACTTTTCGCCTTACACACTCTGTCTGGGAACCAATTAAGTTCGTAAGCCAAAGTACGTCGAAAGTCAGGGAGAGGAGCCATTTTTTAAGTGCCGTTTGAGGTCAAGGAGATCAGCCTTTTCCGGTTATTGTGCGAGTACCGATGAGATGAAGGACGAGGAGAAGGAGGAGAAAAGGGTTGTCAGGGGTTTAGTGGCCACAATCTGATGGCATCAGGCAATATCTGGGACACCAAACGCGTTTAGAGAGCGCAATCTGTTGACGGGCGAGCTGCAACAAACACAAGCGCAAATAGACACACAAATGCACGCAACACAAAAACAATGAAGCCTCATTTAGCGTGCGGAAGGAGAAGGTGGGGGGGGGGGGGTGGATAATGACAATGCTCCATAAAATAAGTCCGTCAATCAGTCAGCTCGGGGGAGGGGAGGCGTAAACACTAAAGTGAAAGGATAGCGTATCTCCAGATCAACAACAACAACAAAAATGTAAAAAAAAAAAACAACCCAAATTATTAAGGTTAAAAAAATTAGGTGATGGATGGATGATAGCTAGCTAGATAGCTAGCTAGCTTATTGATCGATAGCTATCTATCTCGATAGATAGATAGATAGATAGATAGATAGATAGATAGATAGATAGATAGATAGATAGATAGATAGTGAACTAGCTAGCTAGCTAGATAGCTAGCTACATAGCTAGGTAACTAGCTAGCTAGATAGTGAGCCATCTAGACAGCTAACTGGCAAGATAGATAGCGAGATAGATAGATAGCGAGATAGATAGATAACGAGATAGCTACCTACCAAAATATAAATGATAAAAAAATTAGGTGATGGATGGATGGATGTATGACAGCTAGATAGAGAGCTAAATAGCTAGCTAGATGGAAAAAAGTTATTATCCCATGACTGTAAAGTGTCCTTGAGAGTTTTGAAAGGCACTTAGAAATAAAATGTATTATTATTATTATTATTAGATTGATAGCTACATAGCTAGGTAACTAGATAGATATAGATAGATAGATAGCTGGCTAGAGAGCTAGATAGCAAGCTAGATAGATAGCTAGCTAGATAGATAGTGAGCTAGATATCTAGCAAGCTTACTAGATCGATAGGTAGCTAGCTAGATTGATAGCTATATAGTGAATTAGATAGCGAGGTAGCAAGCTAGATAGTGAGCCATCTAGCTGGCTAGATCGATAGCTATCTAACTAGATAGATAGATAGCTGTCTGGAGAGCGAGCTAGATAGCTACCTACCAAAATATTAAGGTTAAAAAAATTAGGTGATGGATTGATGGATGACAGTTAGATAGAGAGCTAAATAGCTAGCTAGATAGACAGCTAGCTGGCTCGATCGATAGCTAACTAACTAAATAGATAGCTAGCTGGCTGGGGAGCGAGCTAGATAGCTGGCTAGATAGATAGATAGCTAGCAATAAAGCTAGCTCGCTAGATAGATCACTAGAAAGCTAGCTAGATAGCTAGCTAGATATAAATCTAAACAAGGACAAAAAAAACATTTCTAAATGAAAACAGGTTCCATCAAATGACACAAACCAGGTCGTTTTCGCTCGGCATCCGGAGGATTAATCGGCACTCAAGCACTCCATTAATTTCTGCTCGCTAACGTCGACACGTCCCAGGAACAAAATAATGCGGATGACACTTCAGGACACTTGCTTCCAGGCCGCAGGATTAGGAACCACAATCGCCTGGTTCGAAAGCGGACGCGGTGGGCCCGTTGGGTCATTGCGGAGGGATTAAGGACAGGAAATGGAGTCGGCAAGAATTTAGCGGCGGACAAGTGTGTGCATGAGATGATGTGATCTGTGCGTTTGTGTGAGAGGAGGGGAAAATGTGAACGTAAGAGTGGGAGTAGGAGGGCGTGATGCAACTGACCGGCAAAGAGGTCCCCATTGCTGTAGGCCTTCCCACGGCCCTCGTCATCATTGGGCACGGCCGACACCTGCTTGGCCGAGGTGCAGCCCATGGCCTCCTCACGCCGGGAACGCTCTCCTCATCGCACTCTCACCTGTGATGTGTAAGGATGTGCAAAAAAATATTATTATCTCGCCATGACGAATGACACTATGAATCCCTGTACGACACTCAAAGTTCTCAAACCATCCATGGCTAGCCTTGAAATCATCAATGGATGACGAACATTCCAGGTTGCCTCTGACGATATCCGAGTGAAGTTGCCTTGCTTTATCTGCGATAATTTTACCTAGTTCCTCATCAATTGTGTTCTGTTTAGCTGGGTTGAATGCTTTTTGCATCAAGTGTACAGATGGCTTGTACGGGTTATTTGTGGAGCCTGATTGATGGGATATTTTAACCTTGCAGCCTACACTCTGGCTTTGAACTATCAATAAAGTTCACCCAA
Organism: Hippocampus bargibanti; assembly: GCF_051943395.1. Lineage (NCBI taxonomy): Eukaryota > Metazoa > Chordata > Actinopteri > Syngnathiformes > Syngnathidae > Hippocampus > Hippocampus bargibanti. The sequence goes on along the minus strand of NC_142740.1, from coordinate 1,771,969 downwards.
ATTCACCCAAAATGATTTTTTTTTTTGTGTGTATTTTCACTTCACTCAGATACACACTTTTTACTCACTGTGTGTGTTTATGTGTGAGTGGTTAATGAGGAAAAAGTTCATACCACAAAAAGTCAAACGATATTTTAACCAAATTCACTAGAGGGGTGAGGACTTTGAATGTACCCATTCAGAAACCTCACTCCTGCTGTTATTTCAGTTTCAAGTTTACTTTTTAAGCTTTGTTTTTCAAGAAGTTGAAGTGTGAAATGGGGTCTTCAAATGTAACACTAGTTCTTCTCTAAACTTATCAGCAACGGTGGTCCTCACTCCTTCTGGAGTTATCTGGACCTCACAAAACCATTGAAACAGAAATGTGTGTGCATGTGTTTGTGTCGACGTGGCAGGTAGCAGCAGGTGTGTGCAGGGTGTGGGAACGGGATCTTTGTGTTTGGGGACAATAGGACACTAAACTATCGTCATCTGCCGCGCTGTTGGTTCAGTTGAATCAGAATCAAAAGCTGTTCGAAAGTGGATGTCCATTACACGTTTCAAAAAACAGCCACCAAAGTTAGCAGCGAAATACAGTGATACTGTGGCTTATGAACTTAATTCGTTCCCAGACAGAATGTGTAGGACGAAAAGTGTGTATCCCAAAAATTAATTTCCCATAAGAAACAATTAAAATAAGAATAATCCGTTCCCAGGTCCCCATAAAACATATTTTTTTACTTATACTTTCTCATTTTCTAAGCCTTAAAACTACACAAAATATACCTTATTTTATGTATAATAAATGTGCTATGGGATTATAATTAAAGAAAGAAACTGTACCCTATAATAGTCGTTTTATTTACCTGTGTGATGGTCGTTGATGGAATGGAGTGGCCGCTTTCATCAGCATTAAACACTTGATGAGGAACGTAACCTTCTTCTTTCACCATCTTGAGGAATGATCACTTGTAGGTGCTTTCTTTGCGATAATTTTATCTAGTTCCTCATCAATTGTGTTCTGTTTAGCTGGGTTGATAGCTTTTTGTATCAAGTGTACAGATGGCTTGTGTGGGTTGTTTGTGGAGCCTGATTCATGGTAATTTTAACCTTGCAGTCTACACACTATGCCAAGGTAAAGTTCGTATGCCGAGGTAAAATGTTCATAAATTTAACGCTCGTAAACCGAAATGTTCGTAAGCCAAGGAGTTTGTAAACCGAGGTTATCACTGTAATCCTACTGGTGGTCGTTGGGTTGTACCCAAACGATTCGGAATTGTGTTCAAAAATATCCACCGCTGTCATGGAGCGTCTCGTAAAAGTGAGAATGCAAAAATCCATCTTCACATAACAAAAAAGCTTGAGGCCGAGCCCCGATTTGAAGGCCTCTCATTTGCGAGTATTGAAACGTCAATTTGTAAGTAGCGGCGTGCTAAAAATAGAGCGTCGGCGGGGCCCCAGAGCTTTTGTTGTGAGCGGCGGGGATAATGCTAGGCTGCGTGAATCAGCAAGCCGGGAGACGCTCTAATTTGGGTTACGCGTGGGGAGGAGCAACAGGCTGATGCAAGGGGGGTGGGAGATGTCTCAAAATGTCAATAAATCTGCAGGTAAAAATAAATACATTAAAAAATAAATACATACAAATCATTTTGCTGCAGACAATTATATTTATTTATTTAGCTAGCTATCTAATGGCTAGCTATCTAGCTTTCTATTTATTTGAGTTACTTCCGGGTTGATTTTTTACCAAAAAGAATACATGCACAATAGATAATAAAGAATAAGTAATACATAAAAATAAATAGACACATAAATAACAATTAATAATCTATCATAAATAAATAAATAAACATAATTGTCTGCCGAAAAAAACTTATCCTGTGACTGTAAAGTGACCGAGAGTTTGAAAGGCGCTTATGAATGAAAGGTATTATTATTATGATTATGATGATGATGATTATTATTATTATTATTATTATAAACAAATAAATAAGGCTATATAGCTATCTGGCTAGCTGGCTATAAGCTATGTCCTAGACAGTTTTGAAAGGTGATTATAAATACAATGTATTATTATTATTATTAGCTATCTTCTTTTAGCTAGCTAGTTAGCTAGCTTTCTATCAATTTGAGTTACTTCCGAGTTGAGTGAACGCTGGTGCGTGTGGCTGTCGCTGCGCACCCCCAGAAAAAACTTATCCTGTGACTGTAAAGTGACCTTGAGAGTTTTAAAAGGCGCTTATAAATGAAATGTATTATTATTATTATTATTATTATTGTTCCAGCCACGCAGTAGTCATGCTAGCCGTGTAGCGGCCGTGGCGGAAGAAATCCTGCTTATTTCCCGGTACCTATGTTAGCTTAGCATTGCCATTCTGTGTGTGTGTGTGTGTGTGTGTATATATATATATATATATATATATATATATATATATATATATATATATATATATATATATATATATATATATATATATATATATATATATATATCCGTTCTCGGTACCCAGTGGTGACTGAGCGGATTTTAAAAGGGCATGGGCGCGTTTGCTAACTGATCTGTACTTACTATTCGTCCAGAGCGCGAGGACTTTCGTCACACACGCTGCGCCAACATAATCCCACGCTAACGTTAAATGCAACCCCAGATGTTCCCTCTAATCATACTCGGCAAGGGTTAAAGCCTTACTCATTAGTCGTGATGTCATCAAGCAGGTTGCCGGACCGGGAGCCATTGAGCGAACTTTTAAAACGATAACATAAACACACTCACGGTCTTAAAAGTTTTTTTTTTAGGCTAACCAAGCCCTCCTCCATCTTGCCTACGTGGATTTTGGGTGGTGACTTTGTGCGGTTGGTGTGAACAGGCCTTCCTTTTAGAGACAAGTTTGTCGGAGGAACTTGAGAGAGAGCGACGGGTATGGAGTGGAGGAGTGGAGGGTAGGGTAGAGGGGGGTGGTATACAGGAGCAGTGCGGGAGCGCCCAAAAGGTTCCGCAGACGCCCGACACGATTATAAGTGTTCGGTTTAAATTCTTGTTTCTTTCCTGGTTCGGTGTTCAAAGAAGTTCAGTGATAAAATATCAGTAACGACGATAGATGGTGAACAAAAAACTACTTTATTCTAGTGAGACAGAAAAAGCACTTCTCGTCTCGGTAGGAGCGAAGACATGAGCACACGGACAAAGATAGGAAACAAAGAGAGCGAGCTCCCGCTCTGACAACTTTTTGAATGTCCACAGCAGCGATCTGTTGTCCAATCAGCTACGGACAACTCGGTGTTGGGAGGGTCTTAGATTGAAGTTGGAGCCGTTGCTTCTTTGCAACGACTATTGAACTAATAAGATTGATAATGCTATTAGACTGAAATTAAACGTGCAATAATCATAATGTGTACTAAGCTAAACATGAAATAACATAATATGTTTACGAATGTGCATAAAACACTATCAATAAGACTTACAGAAAAACTATTAAACAATATTGACGTTTATCCCTTTCGCCACTTATGCCTCCATTCAAAACAGACGACTCCGTTTTTTTTGTACTGAGGGTTAATTCTTGAATGTGATTTAATAATAATAATAATAATAATAATACATTTCATTTCTAAGCGCCTTTCAAAACTCTCAAGGTCACTTTACAGTCACAAGTTTTTTTTGTGGGTAAGCAGCGGCAGCCGCACGCGCCAGCGTTCACTCAACCCGGAAGTAACTCACATAGATCGAAAGTGAGCTAGCTAGCTAATTTATAGCTAATTGATAGCTACTAGATAGTTAGATAGCTATTAAGCTAATAGATAGCCTGCTAGATAGCCAACCAGCTAGATAGCTAATAGGTAGCAAATAGATAGTTATCCAGGTAGCCAGCTAGATAGATAGATAGCCAGATAATAATAATAATAATAATAATAATAATAATAATAATACATTTCTTTTCTAAGCGCCTTTCAAAACTCTCAAGGTCACTTTACAGTCACAAGTTTTTTTTGTGGATAAGCAGCGGCAGCCGCACGCGCCAGCGTTCACTCAACCCGGAAGTAACTCACATAGATCGAAAGTGAGCTAGCTAGCTAATTTATAGCTAATTGATAGCTACTAGATAGTTAGAAAGCTATTAAGCTAATAGATAGCCTGCTAGATAGCCAACCAGCTAGATAGCTAATAGGTAGCAAATAGATAGTTATCCAGGTAGCCAGCTAGATAGATAGCCAGATAATAATAATAATAATAATAATAATAATAATAATAATAATACATTTCATTTCTAAGCGCCTTTCAAAACTCTCAAGGTCACTTTACAGTCACAAGTTTTTTTTGTGGGTAAGCAGCGGCAGCCGCACGCGCCAGCGTTCACTCAATCCTGAAGTAGTAAATCAAATAGATAGCAAGCTACCTAGCTAGCGAATAGATAGCCAATAGGTAGTGAATAGATAGATAATAGCTAGCAAATAGATAGCCAATAGCCAGCAAACAGATATCCATTAGCCAGCGTATAGATAGCCATTAGCTAGCGAATAGATATACATAATCTGGAATCGTTCACAATATGTATTGATCCAGTATAACGACATGACCAAAACAATTGAATGACAGTCTTTCAAAATGGACGACAGAGGTCTATTTACAGTCAAGCGTCCGACTGATTTTTTTTCTCTTTTTTTGAGGGGGTGGGGCTTGTAGTGAAAACACGGGCGTGCTGCCAAAGTGGCCTCATGCGCGAGTGTAACAAGTTGACAATCTTCTGCAGTACATGCCACAGCTATGCAACAAGTCCCATGCTGTCAATCAGCGTGTAGTTTTTTTTGTTTTTTTTGTTTCAGGCTTGAAAACAGAGGCGCTCCTGTCTACTTCAACCACCCTGCCCCCAACACCTCCCTCAGCGGCAAAATCCTCTATTCCTCAAACAACGTTGTTGGACATTTTCAACGCTCCAGTACTTAACTCTGCCGGTATTTCTTTTTCCCCTCTGCGAATATTTTTTTATTGACAGTGAATTAATAACAAAAAAAAAAAAACTAATACGAGTGTCGCTGAGTTAAAAGAAATGATATCTATCCATCTATAGCTAGATATCCATCTATCCATCCATCCATCCATCTTCCGGGGCGAGTAAACGCTGGCGCAAATGGCTGCCGCTGCTCACCCGCAGAAAAAAAAGTTCTTATTCCGTGACTGTAAAGTGTCCTTTTATGTACCTTCAATGGATAATAATAATAATAAATAATTTTTGAAAGGCGCTAAGACATAAAATGTATTATTATTATTATTATTATTATTATTATGTTCGAACCACTTTGCAGTACGTTCCAATGACATAACCCAGCCAAAAAGTTGACTCCATATTAATAATAATAATACATTTCATTTCTAAGCGCCTTTCAAAAGGTCACTTTCCAGTCACAGGATAAGCACATTTTTTGAAAGTACAGGTAACATTCAAGTTACAACCTAGTTCCGTTCCGACAAAATGGTCGTAAGTCAAACGGTCGTAAGTCGAAATCCATTCAAAATGGCCGACGTGACGTTTACACAACAGGATAGTATACGGCAGGGGTGTCAAAGTCATTTTTTTGCCGCGGGCCACATTGTAGTTATGGTTTCCTCTCGAGGGCCGTTATGAATTTAGGGAAGCCATTAGAATGTTTAAATCCCTTCAAATATTACATATAGAGCACACAGCAAATTAATGAATAACTCGTTTTCAAATCTGAAGTCAAGAATAATGACTTTTATTGTGGTTGACATCCAAAAATATGAAATTTTAGCTCAGATTTTAGCAATCATCACGGAATTTAACAAGTTTGATTTGCTTTCGCGGGCCGAAAAAAATGATGTGGCGGGCCGGATTTGGCCCGCGGGCCTTGACTTTGACACCTGTGGTTTTAATCTGTTATTTTTAAGCAACGTCTTCTATTGAATACTATGACATACCAAAGTGTTTACAGTTCATTCATAAATTTCATCACTTTTAGTGTAATTTTTATCATGTTATATTATGTTTTTCTGTGGGTGAGCAGCGGCAGCCACACGCACCAGCGTTCACTCAACCCGGAAGTAACTTAAATAGATAGAAAGCTAGCCATCTAGCTAGCTAATAGAGAGCCAATAGATAGCTAGCCAGCTAGCTAGCCATATAGCTATATAGCTAATAAATAGCCAGGTTGATTGCTAGTCAGCCAGCCAGCGAGCTAGATAGCTAATAGATAGCAAATAGAGAGCTAGCTAGGTAGACAGCTTGGCGGGTCCACCTAAGCGGTCAAGGTGGTCTATAGTACCACCTCCCCCCTTCCCCCACCTCAAAATCAGCGTAATGTGATCTCGCTTGCTTGTGTTTTCTCTGCCCTTCATCTGTCCCCACCGACACACAACAATAAAAAAGCATCGTCGTGGCCTAGCGCTGCTAACCTCATGCGGTTGCGCGTTGTTGTTGTTGTTGTTGTTGTTGCGGCGATCCGCTTGTGTCATGTGGATTCGTTTACACTGGCGGGTTCAAAGTTCACAAGTGGGGGATTCACGGTGTTCTTATCTTGCGTCTTCCCTTGAGATACGCTGATCCAAAGATCATCAGGTGTGCACCACGGAAGTCATCTCATTCCCCCACCCCGAAAAGTTGAATTGTTTTCTTCCAAATAAAAGCTGTAGTGTGCTGAGAAAGAAAAAAAAAACATTGCCAGAGGTCATGGCCAGTGCTTTATCAGCACCCAAGCATGAAAAAACAACATCCGAACAAATTCGGGAATGGTGCTCTAGGTCATATTTTCAATTCACGAATAAATTCGTTAATGGCAGTAAAATGAATTAAAGGACAACCGACACCATGTTTTTGTTTCCTAACTGACGTCAGAAAAACGTTTGATAGCATCTAAAATACCCAAAACACAAATTCCTAGCAGACAAATCAGCCCACTTCCAACTGAGCTTGGGCGCCATCTTGTGCATTTTCTGGGACGCTACATTGGAGTCCTAATGGCTCGAATTGATACGCAAGGACTTCTTTAATCGATTGCAAACATGTATGCTTTCCTCTTCAGAACTATTTGAATCATATTCATAACTGGATGAGTAACAAGAAAGCATCTTCTCCCAATCTGAAGCCATTGTTTTGATTCCAGAGCAAAGCAAGACGTCATGGCGTGACGTCACGAACAAGGGGGTGGGACCTTCTCAAACTCGCCATTTCCGGGGTCATTTTGAAGTAGTTTTGGGACACTTTAACACATTTTTATTGGTGTTTTACTTTTGATTAAAAATATCAGGCTGCGTGTTTGGGGGATTTTAGATGCTAGAAAACGTTTTTCTGATGTCAGTTAGGAAACAAAAAAAAATGGTGTCGGTTGTCCTTTAAGAGTTACGCCACCCAACACGTTAAACTCTTCAGTTAAACTTTCTGTTGACATTTTTTTGGTTGTTTTCTGATGTTCGGTTGTATTTCCTGATGCGAAAAAAAAACGCCTTGAGCTCCAAAAAAAGGTCGAGAAAGGCTGATCGAGTTCAGCGAAGCACTTTGATTTCCACAACGGCAGCACCGCGGCTTCTTCCCATCTGTTGAGTGCTTCTGCCCGGCCGAGGGCGCCTCGCGAGTCGCGGAAGGGAGAAAAGGCTGGAAGGGGTGACGACAGCACACCAAGCCCAACGAAAGCGGCGGAGCCCCGGGGAAATACGCCACTAAACATCCCCGGCGTCGTGGAGGAAAAAAAAACAACATCCAAAGCGACAAATAAGGAAGCACGAGAAGGAGAGAAAAAAAAGTACTTACGATGCAAGAGGCGACGACTCCGCCCGGTCCTGGTTCGAATGAGGGGGGCCAAGCCGCTCCGTCTTCTTCCGGGCTCGACGGCGGTGGCTGTGGCGACTCGGGCGGGGATGGTGACTGCGAAGCTCCGGTAGGAGTGAAGGCGAAGTGTGTGGCTTGCGTCATTCCGCCAGGATGCCGCTATTGAGTGCGGGCGCCAACGCAGCCATCTTGCCGCCGAGTAAAGCCACCAATCACGGAAGCAGACGAGACGGAGACCAACCCTCTACAGAGTAAACACGTAGAAATGCTACAGTGATACCTTGGCTTACGAACTTAATTGGTTCCCAGACAGAGTGTGTAAGGCAAAAAGTGTGTATCCCAAAAAATAATTTTCCATAGGAAACCATTAAAATGAGAATAATCCGTTCACAGGTCCCCATAAAACATACATTTCTACTTTCTAATATTCTAAGCCTTAAAACTACACAAGATATACCTTATTTTATGTATAATAAATGTGCTATGGTATTATAATTAAAGAAATAAACTGTACTATATAATAAAGTTGTTTTATTTACCTTTGTGATGGTCATTGATGGCTTGATGGAATGGAGTGGCCGGTTTCATCAGCATTAAACACTTGATGAGGAACGTAGCCTTCTTCCTTCACCATCTTGAGGAATGACCCCTTGTAGGTGCTTTCTCTGCGATAATTTTATCTTGTTCCTCATCAATTGTGTTCTGTTTAGCTGGGTTGATAACTTTTTGCATCAATTGTACTGATATCTTGTGCGGGTTATTTGTGGAGACTGATTGATGGGAATTTTAACCTTGCAGTCTACACTCCGCCTTTGAACTATCAAAGTTGAAACGAGTCCAAATTTAGATAGATAGATAGATAGAATAGATAGCCAGTAGCCAGCGAACAGATAGCCATCAGCTAGCGAATAGATAGCTAATAGCTAGCGAATTAGCCAGCGATTAGCTAATAGCTAGTTAGCATTTACTTTGATGATATTTTTTTACCTTTACCAGTACTCCCTACAGTTGAAAACAACGTAGATGGACCTTAACCCTTATATCAAGTCCATTTTTTACTACTTTCCCTTAAGCAAGGGAATGTTACTATTTTTCTCAAGTAATCTGTACTTGGTCTTTTTCCTCTCTCCAAGCAGTGAAAGTCATCCAACAACATGAGCTACTGCCATGTTTCCCCCTTACTTCTCCCCCCCCCCCAACTCCTCACGCCTTTAAAGGTTGTGTATTTATAATGTATACAGCATTAATCATTGACGAGGCAGCCGATTTCTATCACGACGTGACAGTGATTTACGAGCTTTGCACAACTTTCCCCGCTTTTTTTAGTCGCCTGTGGAATACAAACATGTCGTATGTCAAATGTACGCCGATAACAAATGAACAATACATTCAAATCAAATGTGGAAAATCGAAACCGATATGGTTGATATAAAACGAATCAATCAGTGTAGATCAGATACAGTGCAACCTCAATTGGTTCCCAGACAGCTAACGAAGCCTCTTGGATAAGAAGCGAAACATCCAGCACCTTCAAAGAAGTACAGATGACGGCTGAAGAAACCTTTTCATCGATGGACCACTCCTGTACGACTGAGAGTTTACACAGATTTAATGCATGTACAGTAAAGTCTCGTTATATCGATATTCAAGGGAGTCCGAAAAAATATCGATATAACCGGGACTATCGATATATCCGACCCTGTTTGCATGCAATTTTCTCCGTGCGTGCATAGAAATAGTATCGATATAACCGGGACTATCGATATATCCGATATCGATATAACCAGACTTTACTGTATTTTTTGAATGTGTTAATAAAAAAAAATCTTGATTATTCGAATGGATCTAGTAACATCTTAACAAGCAAACCAAAAAATTCAATGATGCTAACCGCAGCAAATTTAAGGGTGAATCTGTAAAAGCGACAAATTCCGAACTGTTTCTGAACATTGTATCGATTCACATTGCGAGGTGAAGGTTCGTGATGTTTACTTTCTCATCGAGACACTTCAAAATGGCAGCGCAAGAAATTCAAGTCACAATTTCATTAAATAATAAAGATCCACCACTGGTGAATGCATTCCAATGAGTTTCCATCACTTTTTTTTATATACACAAAAAGTCTGAAATGCATAGAGGACCCGATGTTAGTTATATTAAGCAAATACAAGAGAAAAAACTGTTACTGATCAATGGAAATTCCCAGCCAGAAATACAGTGATACCATGGCTTATTGTGAACTTAATTGGTTCGCAGAAAGTGTGTGTAAGGCGAAAAGTGTGTATTCCAAACATTAATTTCCCATAGGAAACCATTAAAATGAGAATAATCCATTCCCAGGTCCCCATAAAACATAATTTACAACTAAATAAGCCTTAAAACTACACAAAATATACAGTATTTTTTGTATAATAAATGTGCTATGGTATTGTAATTAAATAAATAAACTGTACAGTATAATCGTCATTTTATTGACCTTTGTGATGGTCGTTGATGGCTTGATGGAATGGAACGCTTTTTGCATAAAGTGTCTCAAGGAGCTCTGGGTTGTACATCTTAGAACTTGTGATATTGCAACAGCAACAGATGCAGGCAGACACACTAGAAACTTCATTGATAGCTGGTTCCCTTGCTTGTCTTTTCTCTTCAAATTGTACAGAAGGCTTGTGCGGGTTATTTGTGGAGCCTGATTGATGGGATATTTTAACCTTGCAGGCTACACCCTGCCTTTGAACTAGCAATAAAGTTGAAACAAGTCCAGATTTCACTGTTTTCTATGCATTCTATCACCTTTTGATTTTGATTTTTTTTTTGTTTCAAGCTCTGTCGTCTCCTTTTTGTGTGTGTGGGCGTGTTTCTGTTTCTCTAAACCCTCCCCCCGCTGCGTGTGTCGCCTCCCTCCTCTATTACGGATCTTGATCAATCACGTGCGGCTTTAACCGAAGACTGGGGGCGGGGAATAGAGGGAAAAAAAAGTCGGTTGCCATTTTCAGCTCCTTGTTAGGAGCTCCAAGAACCGTCTCGTTCGCGAACGACACGGTTCCGTATGTTTCCCGAAAAATAGTTCGTATGCCAAGATTATATTGTCGCGAATTTAACGTTCGTCGTCAGGTGAAAAGCTTGTTAGCTAAAGCGTTTGTAAAACGAGGTGTCACTGTATCAGAAACAGGTTAAAATGAGGAGTTGTATAAGGGGTGCTAGCTTGCAGGTTAATTTCCATAGAGAACAACAACAAGGGGCGTGGTTTGGAAAAAAATCCAAAATGGAAACTTCAAATCGGAATTTATGGCCATTTGAGGTCGTTTTGTGAAAACATGAAGCAACAATTATGTTTTTTAAGAATTGCGATTAAAACTCATTGACGGCAACAGACGTCAAAGATCCATTTTTTTTCCCTGATTTGGCAGAACCAATCTTCAATTGGGTAAATTCCTGTCTATAAATTAAGGATTAATTTAACGCATGATTGATGAGGTGTCAATCATTTGCCATGCAGTCAATGGAAGGACAAGCGGAAGTTGCGAGCACAAGTCGGTAAAAGTGAGGTTACGTTAAAAGCTTGATGTCAATACTGATTCGTCCTCCCATTCATTCCCAATGGAAAATTTCCAACTTGGAAAAAAGTCCTGGAATTTTGGAACACTGCGCTCTCAAACGTCATCGTGTAGGTTTAAAAGAAAAGTTGCGTCCATAATTTGTAAAATTACTTCTCTACTGAGCGTATTTTACAAAGATTCCAGCGCATATGACTATATTTTATGTTTTAAGACTCACGCTGAATATTCAGGAAGTCTTGTTTTCGAGTTGATGACGATGCCTGACGTGACGTCACTGAAGGAACGCCCCTGACTGAGAAAGCATTTCGAATGGAGTCTAGGCGCCATCTTGTGCATTTTCTGGACGCTACATTGGAGTCCAGATGGCTCGAATTGATACGGAAGGACTTCTTTAATCGATTGCAAACATTTATGCTTTCCTCTTCAGAACTATTTGAATCATATTCATAACTGGATGAGTAACAAGAAAGCATCGTATTCCGAATCTGAACGCTCTGAAGCCATTGTTTTGATTCTGGAGCAAGGCAGTTTGTGAAGGAGTATCCTGGCGTGACATCACAAACAAGGGGGCGGGACTTTCTGAATCTGCCCAGTTTCAAGCACATTTTGTGGCAGTTTTGGGACACTTTTAAGTCATTTTTATTGGTGTTTTGCATTTGACTAAAAATATCAGCCTGGTGTTTTGGGTATTTTAGATGCTATAAAACGTTTTTCTGATATCAGTTAGGAAACAAAAAAACGGTGTCGGTTGTGTTTTAAAGGATATTTTTAATCAAATGCAAAACACCAATAAAATGAGTTAATGCGTTCCAAAACTACTTGAAAATGACTCCGGAAATGCCGAGTTTCAGAAGGTAACGCCAGGACGTCTTGCCTTGCTCTAGAATCAAAACAATGGCTTCATATTCGGAGAAGATGCTTTCGTGTTACTCACCCAGTTGATGAATATGATTCAAATAGTTCTGAAGAGGAAAGCATACATGTTTGCAATCGATTAAAGGAGTCCTTGCGTATCAATTCGAGCCATCAGGACTCCAATGTAGCGTCACAGAAAATGCACAAGATGGCGCCCAAGCTCCGTTGGAAATGGGCTGATTCGTTTACTGGGAATTTGTGTCAACTAGTATCAAATAGTAGTCTTGGTGCAACACACAACGATTCACCATTGCGTTATTTATGTGTTTTCCTTCTAATTTCACCATCAACACTAAGTTTTCAGACCAAACAAAGTACCCAAAATGCATTGTGTGTCGCTTTCTCGGTCAGGGGCGTTCCTTCAGTGACGTAGGGTGAGGACTCGTCACCAACTCAAAAATAAGACTTCCTGAATATTCATCTTAAAATGTAAAATATAGCTTTATGCGGTGGAATCTTACGCTCAGTAGAAGCCATTTGATTTGATCAAATTATGGACACAACTTGTCCGGAGGCGTCGGTTGTCCTTTAAGAGGCGTTCGTCCTGGTCGCCGTAGGCCCGTCCGACCAGCTTTGTCATCCGCAGATGGACACACCGCCGTTGAATCCCCGTCAAAGCTCGTCTTTTTCCATTTGCCGGAAGGCCTCCAGGTCGTCCCGCCAGTCAGCCAGTAGCTGATCCACCGACTGTTCGGCGGCGTCCTCGTCCGCGTCACGCTGTTTTTTATCCCCACTGTCCTCTTCCGGCCTGACGTCTTCGCCGTAGGCCGGAACGGCGTTTTGATCATCCGGCGGTGTCGTCGCCTCCGAATCGGACGCCGTTGGCGTGGTGGACTGGCTTTGGCAGTCCTCCTCCGCCTCGTGGACGTCGGAACCTGAAAAGGGAAGGTGAGCTGTGGGCGGCGACGTAACAAGATGTACACGGTGTCTAAAAATAGGAGCGGTCTTCAGGAAAAATGGTTGACAGCTCAGAGCAAGCACGATGCCCGCCAGTAGTGAGTCACAGGATGAGATCAAATGAATGGAGAAAATAAGCCAAAATATTGCGCGGGGGAAAGTTCCTCAAGTGAGGTTTCTATAAATACAGTAAAGTCTCGTTATATCGATATATATCGATATATATCGATAGTCCCGGTTATATCGATACTATTTCTATGCACGCACGGAGAAAATTACATGCGCGCAGGGTCGGATATATCGATAGTCCCGGTTATATCGATATTTTTTCGGACTCCCTTGAATATCGATATAACGAGACTTTACTGTACCGTATTTTCTTGAATATAAGGCGCACCTTCAACAAATAATAATAATAATACATTTAATTTCTAAGCGCCTTTCAAAACTTTCAAGGTTACTTTACAGTCACAGGATCAGTTTTTCTGTGGGTGAGAAGCGGCAGCCACACGCGCCAGCGTTCACTCAACCCGGAAGTAAGCTAGCCAGCTAGTAGATAGCTAATAGATAGCAAACAGATAGTTCACCAGATAGTTAGCAACCTAGATAGCCATATAGTTAATATCTAGCTAGCTAGTTAGTTAGCTAATACACTGATTGTCACAATTACATACACAGATAGAAAGCTAGCTAGCCAGCTAGTAGACCGCTAATAGATAGCCAACAGATATCCAGCCAGATAGTTAGCCACCTAGATGGCCATATAGCTAATTGCTAGCTAGCTAGCTAATACATTGATTGTCACAATTAAATACACAGATAGAAAGCTAGCTTGCCAGCTAGTAGACCGCTAATAGATAGCCAACAGATATCCAGCAACTTGATAAATGATTTAGAGCACCATTTATTCCTTTCATAACTTTGCTGCTGTGAAATGTAAAATTTCCCCACTGCGAGGCTAATAAAGGTAAATCCAATTCAATCCAATTCCCGAATTTGTTCGGGTTTTGGTTTTTCTCGCTGGGGTGCCGAGAAAGCGCTGGCCAGAACTCTCAAGTCAACGAATAAGTCAAATAGATAGAAAGATAGCCAGCTAGCTAATAGATAAGTAATAGATAGTTCGCTAGCTATCCAGCCAGCTCATAGATAGCAAATATATAGCTAGCTAGATAGCCAGGCATCCAGCCAATAGATAGCAAACAGATAGCTAGCTAGGTAGCCAGCTAGATAGCTAGCTAGATAGCCAGCTCCATAAGAAACCATTAAAAATATTATTAGTATTATTATCTGTGTATTTAATAGTGACATACAATGTATTATTTAACTATCTAGCTACCTATCTGTTGGCTATCTATTAGCTATCTACTAGCTGGCTAGCTTTCTATTTACTTCTGGGTTGAGTGAACGCTGGCGCTTGTGGCTGTCGCTGCTCACCCACAGTAAAACTTATCATGTGACTGTAAAGTAACCTTGAGAGTTTTGAAAGGCGCTTTTAATTGAAATGTACTAATGCTATTATTATTATAAGGGGCACCTTCAATCGATAATAATAATAATAATAATAATAATAATAATAATAATAATAATAATCCATTTCATTCCCAAGCGCCAACCATCACAAAGGTAAATAAAATTACTTTATTATACTTTACATATTATTATATTATTATACATATTTGTCTAATTACAATACAATAGCACATTTATTCTACAGAAAATATTGTATACTTTGTGTAGTTTTAAGGCTTATTTAGTAGAAAATTATGTTTTATGGAGCCCTGGGAACGGATTATCCTCATTTTTAATTGTTTCTTATTGGAAATAAATGTTTGGCAGACAAACATTTCGCATTACACACACTTTCTGGGAACCAATTAAGTTCGTAAACTGAGGTATCACTGTACGTCAAAAATTCCATTTCTAAATGTCATTTTCCGATAAGGCTTGTCACCAAATTGGGGTGGGTCCGTAATATGTACCCCCTGCAATAAGTAAGGTAATAATAATAATACATTTCATTTATAAGCGCCTTTCAAAACTCTCAAGGTCACTTTACAGGTAACAAAAAGAACAGCAAAGAGGAATACTTACTGCCCTCAAACAGACTTCCAGGAAGAGTTTTACCTTTGAATATGGCAGCTGTTTGTCCCCAAAATGAGAGGGTCAGGCGGCGGCAGGGGGGGTGAGGTTGAGGAGGGGTGACGGGTGAGAGAGAGGAAAAGGCAAATGAGCAAACAGAGGGGAGGAATCGTTGGGTCATATGAATAAACCCAGTGAGTCAAAACTGCCGGGAAGGACCAAGCCTCATTTTTAATTCACGAGGCGAATCGGGTTGGACGCGATTGATGACGAGCGGCGCTTGATGAGGAGCCCATGACCAAGATGTAAACAAACAAAATGGCCACATGGGGATTGTCACACACATACAGTGATAACTTGGCTTACGAACTTGATTGGTTCCCAGACAGAATGTGTAAGGTGAAAAGTGTGTATCCCAAAAAATGCTTTCCCATAGGAAACCATTCAAATGAGAATAATCCGTTCCCAGGTCCCCATAAAACATAATTTTCTAATTTTCTAAACCTTAAAACTACACAAAATATACCTTATTTTATGTATGATACATGTGATATGGTATTATAATTAAAGAAATAAACTTCACTGTATAATAAAGTGGTTTCATTTACCTTTGCGATGGTCGTTGATGGCTCGATGGAATGGGTGGCCGGTTTCATCAGAAATAAACACTTGATGAGGAACGTAGCGTTCTTCTTTCACCATCTTGAGGAATGATCCCTTGTAGGTGCTTTCTCTGCGATAATTTTACCTAGTTCCTCATCAATTGTGTTCTGTTTAGCTGGGTTGATAGCTTTGCGCATCAAGTGTACAGATGGCTTGTGCGGGTTATTTGTGGAGCCTGATTGTTGGCAATTTTAACCTTGCAGTCTACACTATCAAAGTTGAAACAAGTCCAAATTTCACTATTTTCTATCCATATTGTCACTCCCTGTGTCATCTGCCTGTCTCTAATGTTTAAACCCCACCCCCTCACTGCTGCGTTCTTGACCAATCACGTGGCTTTAACCGAAGACTGGGGGCAGGGAATAGAGGACAAAACCAGTCGGCTGCCATTTTCTTGTTAGGAGAACGGGCTCCTTCGCGAACGACACATCACTCATTGTGGCAGCTCCGTGTGTATCCCGAAAAATAGTTCGTATGCCAAGGTAAAATTTTCATAAATTTAACGTTCGTAAACCGAGGGGTTAGTAAACCGAGGTATCGCATACACACACCTCTGTCTCGGGCTTTGTCGCTCAGCAACACCTCCACCTCTTTGTGCTCCTTGAGCGCCTCCATTAGGATGTTGCCCTCCTTGTGGAAGAGGAAGAGGAGGGGCAGCGTGATGTCGTCCGTGTTGCGGCCGTCGCCGGCCATCTGGAAGAGAGGCGCCGTGTCGCTGCTGCTTCCTTCGTTGTCGTCTGTCGGAAAAGGAATTGGGAACTTTTGGGACGCATTCTGGATATTCTTAAATTTGTCAGTGACGAGAAAATTCATCGCCGGTATTCTTTATCAATGCTTTGCTGCCATCTTGTGGCAGCCAAAGGCTACTACAAGTCTCTTTTGGAATTTTTACAATTGTACGATTATTATTAAAAATAATATAATACATTTAATTTCTAAGCGCCTTTCAAAACTCCCAAGGACACTTTACAGTCACGGGATAAGTACTTTATTGTGCGATTATTAGCGATATAGCTAGCTAGCTATTAGCGATATAGCCAGCTAATAAATAGCTAGCTATATCGACAAAAGCTAGCTTGCTAGATAGCAATAAAACTGTCATGGTATTCCGGTCCAAATGTTGATAATAACAATACATTATAGCTTAGATCGCTTAGAAAGCTAAAAGATAGCTAGCTAGGCCTTCACTCAACCAAGAAGTAACTCATATAGAAAGCTAGCTAGCTAATAGACAGCTAATAGATAGCTAAGTAACTCGGATAGAAAGATAGCTTTACAGTCAGAGGATCCGTTTTTCTGTGGGTGAGCAGTGGCAGCCACACGCGCCAGCGTTCACTCAACCTGGGAGTAAATAGAAAGCTAGCTATCCATCTAGTTGATAGCTAATAGATAGCCAACAGATAGCCCGCCAGATAGTTAGCCACTTAGATTGCCATGGAGCAAATAGCTCGCTAGCTAGTTAGCTTATAAACCGATTGTCACAATTAAATACACAGATAGAAAGCTAGCCAGCTAATAGACAGCTAATAGATAGCCTACAGATAGCCCGCCAGATAGTTAGCCACCGAGATGGCCATATATAATTACTAGCTAGCTAGCTAATACAGATTGTCACAATTAAATACACAGATAGAAAGCTAGCTAGCCAGCTAGTAGACAGCTAATAGCCAACAGATAGCCAGCCAGTTGATAAATGATGTAGAGCGCCATTCATTCCTTTCGTAACTATGCTGCTGTGAAATGTAAATTTCTCCACTGCGAGACTAGTAAAGGTAAATCCAATCCAATCCCCAAATTTGTTCGGATTTTGGTTTTTCTTGCCCATCATTTCCTTTTTGTCCATGTTAGCGCTTTGTTCCAGCTTCAGCGGTTGTTTATATAAACCAATATTGTATTGTATAATGGACAGCTGCCCTCATTTCAAGCTCATATAACTCCAGACCCATATAATTTAGGAATTAACTCTTTTTTTCTGATGAAAGAAGAGAGTCTAAAGTTTCTAATGCTGCAATCAACGTTGATGTAGTCCTAAAACTCAATATTCTATGGAGCCTGATTTTCGAGTGACAATGACAAAAACCCTGGCACTGGAGTGGACACATTTTTGACATGTCTGGCAGTGAATGAGTTAATAGTACAATCGGTTCTCGTCATGGCGGCAACGAGGGCGTTGGCTGTCGTCGTTTCGGAAAAGTAAGTCTCCACAAGTACGACACAGCACAAACCCAATTAACAGCTCATCACACACGACTTATCTGACTGTCTGTCTTGGAGGTAATCCATTTAATGGCGGCTAATCCCATCAACGGGATCATTTTCCTCGTTCGGCCCCTGCGCACCCACCGACGACGATGCCTCCGATGGCGCCGGCCTTCTGGATGTGCCGAGCCTTCTCGGCGAACATGCACTGGCCCCTTTGCAGCAGCGCGATGCGACCTCGGACGTATTCGCCGTTGGTGATCTCGGCGCAGCCGCTGTACGGCTCGGCGACGGTGACAAAGCCGCGAACCTGCGACCAGGAGGGAACTGTCATTGATTTTTTTTTTTTAAATATGTTTTGACAGACATCTGATTGTTCTGTTTGCATTTCCTGGAGAGTAGCTCCATCTAGTGGATGGATTGTAAATTACATCTTGTAATGCGGTGCGCCCAATGCAGGAAAAAAAAAATCCAAAATGGGCAATTTGTTGAAGGTGCGTCTCATAACACTGGGTGTGGAAAATACGGTCGTAGATATTAAATTAAGGTCGTAGATATTAAATTAATGAGATTATGAGACTGTGAGACTAATAAAGGCATATCCAATCCAATCCAATCCAATAATGCAGTGCGCCCAATGCAGGGAAAAAAAAATCCAAAATGGGCTATTTGTTGAAAGTGAGTTTCATAAACCCAGGGTGTGTAATATAAGGCAGTTGATATTAAATTACGGTCGCAGATATTACAATAAATTACATCTTGTAATGCGGTGCGCCCAATGCAGGAAAAAAAATCCAAAATGGGGTATTTGTTGAAGGTCCATCTCATAACCCATGGTGTGGAAAATACGGCCATAGTTATTAAATTACAGTTGTACATATTAAATTCAATTTCATTTTGTAATGCGGTGCGCCCAATGCATAAAAAAGGGCTATTTGTTGAAGGTGATCTGATAACCCAGAGTGTGGAAAATACGGTCAGATATTAAATTACGGTCGTAGATATTACAATAAATTACATCTTGTAATGCGGTGCGCCCAATGCAGGAAAAAAAAATCCAAAATGGGCAATTTGTTGAAGGTGAAATATGGTCATAGATATTAAATTACGGCCGTAGATATTAAATTAAATGTTATCTTGTAATGCGGTGCACCCAATGCATGAAAATGGGCTATTTGTTGAACAACAGCTCACCCCCGTAGAGCTTTTGGATAAGTCCGTGCCGAATTGCGCCGGGCCGGCGGTCAGGACTACTCGTCCGAAAAAGGGAGGCGAGGCGATTTGGATGGCTCGAGGAGGCAGCTGCTCCTTTTGCTGCTGGCTGGAAAGCTCCATCATCTCCTGCATGAAGCGGACGCCGTCCTCCGCCGCGATGGGGCTCACAGCCTAAGTGCGTGAAAGAATTTCAGTCCAATGCATTTTCATGAACAATTCTTTAAACTTGTCCGCGTTAGGAACATTAAAATATTGCCTTTAGGGTTTATAAAGGGTGTTAAGGTGACATCATGACTGGAGCCCGAACTGGATTCGAGTAAATTTGCAGAGGAAAGAAACATGACATCATCATCACCACCACCACCGCATCATCGTGATCTTTCGGAAAGATCGCGAGGGAGTCATGACTCACAGAATTGCCGGAAGAATGATCACATCCACGCATGCCAGCGTTTCTTGGCGTACCTGCGTGGCATGCTGCACCAGTTGCACCCTGCCATCCTTCAGGTGGATGAGGCTGACGCCCATCCTCCTCAGCAGCTCCAGATGTTCCGGATTGTTTGCCATGAAGTCCTGGGCTCTCAGAGGTGGTGCCCCCATGCCGGGCTCCCTGGATGGACAATCAATTGATCAATCAATCAATCAATCAATCAATCAATCAATCAATCAATCAATCAATCAATCAATCAAAATCCAATCCAATTCAAACCAGAAATCAAGCCTGTAATCAAACCCGAAATCGAATTAAATCAAATTAAATCAAATTAAATTGAATTAAATCAAATCGAATTGAATCAAATCGAATCAAAACGAATCAAATTGAATGAAACCGAATCAAATTGAATCAAATTAAATCAAATTAAATCAAATTAAATGAAATCAGATTAAATCAGATAAAATCAAATTAAATACAATTAAATGAAATTAAATGAAAGTAAATTAAAGTAAATTAAAGTAAATCAAATCAAATCAGATTAAATCAAATTACATGAAATTAAATGAAAGTAAATTAAAGTAAATCAAATTAAATCAAAGTAAATCAAATTAAATCAAATCAAATCAAAATAAACATATAAAAAAACACAGGTGTTGAGGCTCGGGGGCCATATCTGGCCCGCCACCTCATTTTACTCGGCCCGTGAAAGGAAATCAAACTTGCGAAATTCCACAATGCTTCCTAAAGTCCGAACCAAAATCTTTAATTTTTGCATGTAAACCACGATAACAGTCATTATTTTTAACTTTAAATTTGAAAACTAATTATTCATAATTTTTTTTGTCTGTGTAGGCTGCTCTCAGTCATACAGGAGTGGTCCATCGATGAAAAGGTTTCTTTAGCCGTCATCTGTACTTTTTTGAAGGTGTCGGACATTTCGCTCCTCATTCAAAGAGCTTCGTCAGTGAACTAAAATTGTGCTGGTAACTTGGCCCATATATATATATATATATATATATATATATATATATATATATATATATATATATATATATATATACAGTAAAGTCTGGTTATATCGATATCGGATATATCGATAGTCCCGGTTATATCGATACTATTTCTATGCACGCACGGAGAAAATTACATGCAAACAGGGTCGGATATATCGATAGTCCCGGTTATATCGATATTTTTTCGGACTCCCTTGAATATCGATATAACGAGACTTTACTGTATATATATATATATATATATATATATATATATATATATATATATATATATATATATATATATATCCGTAATGGACAGAGGTGACGGTAATAGGCTTCTGCTCTAAGGTTGGGGGAGCAGTAGACTACTCCATGAAGCTAATCTGATGACTTTCTTTATTCTGTCTGATTACCTCTAATGTTCTATGACTGGCTCTGATTGCCCCAAATTCATAACGGCTCTCGAGAGGAAACCCTAACGACAATGTGGCCCATTTTTTTATATTCGCTATGGCGGTCAGTGAATTCGGAAATGACCTGTAGGGAGCAGGACGAGGGCAGCTGTTGTCCACGGCGCTCCGAATCGGTTCCCTCAGGTTACGGGGGAAGGCCGGGTCGGAGAAAAGGAGACGCGTGTTGGGGCAGGTCCAGTCAAAGTTGGAATCGTCCAGCTCCTGCTCCATCTGAGGCGTCTTGACCGCCTAGCATCGGATTACAAAGAGCTACAGTGATACCTTGGTTTACGAACTTAATTGGTTCCCAGACAGCGTGTGTAAGGCTAAAAGTGTGGATCCCAAAAAATAATTTCCCATAGGAAACCATTAAAATGACAATAATATGTTCCCAGGTCCCCATAAAACATAATTTTCTACTTTCTAAGCCTTAAAACTACACAAAATATACCTTAATTTATGTATGATACATGTGATATGGTATTATAATTAAAGAAATCAACTGTACAGTATAATAAAGTAGTTTTATTTACCTGTGTGATGGTCGTTGATGGAATGGAGTGGCCGGTTTCATCAGCATTAAACACTTGATGAGGAACGTAGCCTTCTTCTTTCACCATCTTGAGGAATGATCCCTTGTAGGCGCTTTCTCTGCTATCATTTTATCTAGTTCCTCATCAATTGTGTTCTGTTTAGCTGGGTTGATAGCTTTTTGCATCAAGTGTACAGATGGCTTGTGCAGGTTATTTGTGGAGCCTGATTGATAGGATATTTTAACCTTGCAGTCAACACTCTGCTTTTGAACAATCAAAATTGAAATGAGTCCAAATTTCACTGTTTTCTATCCATTTTGTCACTCTCTCTGTCATCTGCCTGTCTCTTTACTGTTTAATCAACCTCCCCTCACTGCTGCGTTCTTGACCAATCACGTGGCTTTAACCAATGACTGGGGGCGGGGAATAGAGGACAAAAGCAGTCTGCTGCCATTTTCTTGTTAGGAGAACGGGCTCGTTCGCCAACGACACATCACTCATTTTGGCGCTCCGTGTGTATCCCGAAAAATAGTTTGTTTGCCAAGGTCAAATTTTCATAAATGTAACGTTCGTAAACCAAAAAGTACGTAAGCCAAGGGCTTTGTCAACCGAGGTATCACTGTAATTTGGAATGCGCCTCGCCAACGAAGACAATTTACCGTTCTGTTGGCGTGAACGGAGGGTGCGTGGGGCCCTGTGGAGAGAGACAGGGGCAACAGATGCGCTTCGGTCGTGAAGATGTAGTCCTCCACGTCGAAGCGTAGGTCCGCCGGGTCGGCGAAAAGCAGAAAAAGGTACTTGAACATCTCGGCGAGGAAAAAGGAGTCCATTCTGTGAAGGAGAAAAGGTCATTTTGAATGTCATTTGAATTTGTAAGTCTAACAGTTGTTCCTGAGATGTACCACTTACATTAAGGAATTTGATCATATTACATTAGATTAGATTAGCCTTTATTAGTGTTCTTCATATTTATTTGTCATGTCTTTTTTATGATGACACTAGCGCAGCGTGTTCTACATACTTGCTCTTGATTCGGATTCGGATCCAACCAAAATATTTTGAGACAGTTTCTATTAACAAATTTACAATTTCAGATCATGCAGATAATAAATAAATAAATAAATAAATAAATAAATAAATAAATAAATAAACTCATTCACTGCCAGACATGTGCAAAAATGTGTCCAATGCAGCGCCAGGGTTTTTGTCATTGTCACTCAAATTGCAGGACCTACAGAATATTCAGTTGTAGGACTACATAAACATTCAATTCAGCGTAAGAAACCTTGCCCTATCTTCTTTCATCCGAAAAAAATAGTTAATTACTCAATTAGTCTGGATTTAGCTAAGCTTGAAATGGGGACGACTGTACAGAATACAATAGATACATATTGATTTAGGACTACATAAGAATTCAATTCACAGCAAGAAACCTTAGACTGTCTTCTTTAATCCGAAAAAAAGAGTTAATTCCTAAATTATGTGTGTCTGGAGTTATCCAAGCTTGAAATGTACAAAATACAATGCAATACATACATACATATTGATTTATATAGCGCTTAAATAACAGCTGAAGGTGTAACAAAGTGTGATTATTATTATATAAAGTGACCTTGAGAGTTTTGAAAGGCTGGCTATCTAGCCAGCTTTGTAGCTGTCTACCTAGCGCGATATCTATTTGTTATCTATTCGCTATCTAACTAACTACCTGGCTACCTAGCTAGCTATCTATTTGCTATCTATTCGCTATCTAACTAGCTAGCTAACTATCTATTAGTTATCTATTATCTAGCTAGCTAACTTTCTATCTATTTGAGTTATTCGGGGTTGAGTGAACGCTGGCGCATGTGGCTACCGCTGCTCACCCGCAGAAAAACTGATCCTGTGACTGTAAAGTGACCTTGAGTTTAGAAAGGCTCTTAGAAATGAAATGTATTGTTATTATTATGATGATGATTATTGTTATGATAATTATGATGATGATGATGATGATGATGATGATGACTAGTATTATTATTAATACGGACAAAAGGCAAATGCTGTCCTCTTGTGGAAGGGGAACATATTGCCAGAGGTCTGACCATCGCTTTATTGGCAACAAGAGAAACCAAAACCCGAACAAATTTGGGAATGGCGCTCCACGTTATATTTTCAATTCTCAAATAAATTTGGGAATGGCAGTGAATGAGTTAATAAATAAACAAATACAAGAATGAATGAATGACCAAATAAACAAGCAAACAAATAAATCAATAAAATAGGGATAAAAATTAGCAGTAGTAAATTTTCATCTCTAAATCTGTGATGTCACCGCTTCCACCGCCTCTCACCGGTCCTCATGGCTGCCCGTCCGCACGTCCTTCATGGCAGCGAAGCCGCACGGCACCCGAGCGAAGCGGTTCAGGTTGTCCATGATGGTGCGACCCGCTTCCAGGTAGTACGGGTCCCCGGTGGCCTGCAAGATTTTACTGTCACTTCATTTATTTATTTTTTTAAAGCAAATGATTACATTTTACAAACACATCACGCATGAAAGATGGCATATGCATTGACTTTTTTGTTTTTACCTTGTAAAGGAAATAAGTGCTCTCAGCAAACTCCGGCCTGAGAGGATGCTGGGCCCAGTGTACCCTGAAATCAGTCGTGAAGGCCTGCGGAGACGACAGGGAGAGATTCGGCGCGCTGTTGGGTCACTTTAAAGGACAACCGACACCATTTTTTTGTTTCCTAACTGACATCAGAAAAACGTTTTACAGGATCTAAAATACCCAAAACACGCAGGCTGATATTTTTAGTTAAATGCAAAACAACAATAAAAATGACTTAAAGTGACCCAAAACTGCCACAAAATGAGCTAGGAACTGGGCAGATTCAGAAAGTCCCGCCCCCTTATTCGTGATGTCACTATTGGTCACACACTGCCTTGCTCCAGAATCAAAACAATGGCTTCAGAGAGTTCAGATTCAGAGAAGATGCTTTCTTGTTACTCTTCCAGTTATGAATATGATTCAAATAGTTCTGAAGAGGAAAGCATAAATGCTTGCAATCGATTAAAAGAAGTCCTTCCGTATCAATTCGAGCCGTCTGGCTGTTTGGAAAATGCACAAGATGGCGCCCAAGCTCCGTTGGAAATGGGCTGATTTGTACGCAGCGAATTTGTATCAACCTACACCTTCTTTTTGCGTGTTACCGCAATTGGCTACGACACACAACAATTCACCATTGCGTTATTTATGTAGTTTTCCTTCTAATTTCGCCATCAACACTGTGTTTTCAGATGAAAAAAAGTACCCAAAATGCATTGTGTGTCGCTTTCTCGGTCAGGGGTGTTCCTTCCGTGACGTCACTTAGGGCATCGTCATCAACTCGAAAACAAGACTTCCTGAATATTCAGCGTGAGTCTTAAAACGTAATATATAGCTACATGCGGTGGAATCTTTGTCAAATGCGCTCAGTAGAAGTCATTTGAAGTGATTTTGTGACGTGTTTACCTCTGGTAGGAAGTTGTGTTTTTTGGTCACTTGATACAACATTTCATGCGTCTCAATAGCCGGACGGATATCTCCCTTCAACACCTGGGGGTCGGGGTGGTCAATAGAAAAAAAAAATAAAATGAAACAGCTAAAGAAAATAAATCAATAAATTGATTTTGTAATCATCCAATCGGACCTGCAGACCGGGAAAGAACGCCAGCAGTGAGTCCATCCAGGTACGAGCGGGAAGCAGAGGTTTGTGGATGTGAACGTCCAACAGTAGGGGAGGCTGGCTGATGTACTTCATGATGGATGCATAGTGCTGAGCGGGAGGATAAAAAAGGGGCAAGCTTTGGACAATGTTGACAAACATGGGAAACATAACACCAATTCCTGTGCTGCAATGAAGACTGCAATAATAATAATAATAATAATAATAATAATAATAATAATAATAATAATAATAATAATACATTTCATTTATAAGCGCCTCTTAAGGACACTATGGGAGAGTAATTTGCTTTGGTAAAGTTAGCTGCTCCCGTTTCGATCGCAGGACAACATTTTTAAAAATAAATATAGACATGAATATGAATAAAGAAGAAAATAAATAAATACATGAATAAAATGAACAAATAAATAAAAGGATGCATAGAGAGATAGCAGGCTCGCTAGCTACCGCGCTACCTCTCTACCTACCTCGTTCCCTACCGCGCTAACTACCTCAATACCTACCTCGCCAGCTACCTCGCTAGCTACATCTTTAGCTATCTCGCTAGCTATCTCACTAGCTACCTCGCTAGATATATCACTAGCTACCTCGCTAGCTCTATCGCTGGCTACATCGCTGGCTCCATCGCTAGCTACTTCGCCAGCTACCTCGCTACCTACCTCGCTAGCTAACTCGATTAGCTACCCTGCTAGCTACCTCGCAAGCTACCCCACTAGCTACCTTGCAAGCTACCTCGCTAGCCATCTCGCTAGCTACCTTGCTAGCCACCTCGCTAGCTACCTCGATTAGCTACATCGCTAGCTGTCTCGCAATCTCACGAGCAACCTCACTAGAGATGATCTATCTAGCTAGCTAGCTAGACAGATCATTTCTGGCATTATGCTGCTTGTATCAGGAAATGACTAACCTTTTTGATTGGGTCGAATACAAAAATTTCAAAATAAAAGCCGAAGGTTTTTTTTCCCCCTTCTAATTTTGACAATTTTATGACGCAGGAATTTTGTAGCCTTTACTCTACTTGGTAAACACACCAAGCATTATGTAGCGAAATGACATCCAGAAACAAACTAGAACAAGGCACCCATCCAAGAGGGCGTTGCAGACGTGCAATCTTTTGAATTATTCTCTGCGTTATGTGGTCGCCACGCAACTCAGGAAGTGTGTGTCATGCATGCATGCTCACAATATTGAAGCGCTGGAGAAACTGGTCGTCTCCCAGAAGAACGTAGGCTTTCAAGAGGTATTCATAGTACGAGTCAATCCCCGCTCCAACACCGCTGTCTAAAAAACAAAGAGTCCGTTCATCGTTGTTGTTGTTGTGAGTCATTGTACAACGTCAATCTTTTGTTGTTTTTTCTCTTCTTCCCCAACTCCTCCACCCTTTGTACATACATGCTAATCTTCCGCCATCCATCACGTGTACTTCTTGTGTCACCGGCTACAGTGGTACCTTGGCTTACGTACTTAATTGGTTCCCAGAAAGTGTGTGTAAGGCGAAAAGTGTGTATCCCAAAAATTAATTTCCCCTTAGGAAACAATTACAATGAGAATAATCCGTTCCCAGGTCCCCATAATATATAATTTTCTAATTTTCTAAGCCTTAAAACTACACAAAATATACGTTATTTTATGTATAATAAGTGTGCTATGGTATTATAATTAAAGAAATAAACTGTACAGTATAATAAAGTTGTTTTATTGACCTTTGTGATGGCCGTTGATGGCTTGATGAAATGGAGTGGCAGGTTTCATCAGCATTAAACACTTGATGAGGAACGTAGCCTTCTTCTTTCACCATCTTGAGGAATGATCTCTTGTAGGTGCTTTCTCTGCTATAATTTTACCTAGTTCATCAATTGTGTTCTGTTTAGCTGGGTTGATAGCTTTTTGCATCAACTGTACCATCCGTACACTTTTGGCATCAAGTGTACAGATGGCTGGTGCAGGTTATTTGTGGAGCCTGATTGATGGGAATTTAACCTTGCAGTCTACACTCTGCCTTTGAACTATCAAAATTGAACCAGTCCAAATTTCACTGTTTTCTATCCATTTTGTCACTGTCTCTCTGTCGTCTCTTTAATGTTTAAACCACCTCCCCTAACTGCTGCGTTCTTGACCAATCACATGGCTCTAACCGACGACTGGGGGCGGGGAATAGAGGACCAAAACAAGCCGGCTGCCATTTTCTTATAGGAGAACGGGCTCGTTCGCGAACGACACATCACTCATTGTGGCAGCTCCGTGTGTATCCGAAAAATAGTTTGTATGCCAAGGTAAAAATTTCAGAAATTTAATGTTTGTAAGCCAAGGGGTTCGTAAACCAAGGTATCACTGTACTTCCCACCTCATCTACGACCCCATTGCGCCTCTCACCGCGGCGGACCCACTCTCCTGAGTGGATGTTAATGGTGGTTCCCACCAGATTGCTGTTTCTTTGCCTCTTCTCCCAAAGGAAGTCAAGGGCTCTCCGGGCATGAGCCTGCAAGCGTAGGAAAGGTTTTGCTCTTAAACAAAGAATAAAGAATGTGACTGTGCGTATTCATTCGCCCATCTATGGTATTTTGCATTGTTAGCATTACGCTAAATTGATGATATTTTAAATACTGTATCTGTACTGCGCTAGCTATCTCGCTACCTACCGCGCTAGCTATCTCGACTTTTTTTCCCTAATAATAATAATAATAATAATAATAATAATAATATGTTTCATTTATAAGCACCTTTCAAAACCCTCAAGGTCACTTTACAGTCACAGGTTCAGTTTTTCTGTGGGTGAGAAGCGGCAGCCACACACGCCAGCGTTCACTCAACCCGGAAGTAACTCAAATAGATAGCAAGCTAGCTAGTTTCAGCTAATAGATAGCTCAAACAGTAAATAGCTAGCTAAATAGCTAGTCAGTGTGAATTCTCACTTTAAAGTCATAATCCTCTTCCATACATTTTGACCCCATCAAATCCACGGTAGCATTTTAATCCCTCTCTCTGTCATGGCATTTATTTTCCACATGATGGCGCCGTGGAATAAATAAGGCCTCATGATGCATGTTGATTATTTGTAAAACTATTTGTCCGACCTCAAACACGGGATCCCCAGTGAAGCGACTTAAGGCAGCAAATTCCAGGATGATGGTTCCCGCGCATGCCGTGCAGGTGTCCGTTTCTGTGCCCGTCCGCGTCTCAGGACCCCTGACGCCGTACTTCAAGTTCACCTGTGGAAAAAAAAATATATATATACACACACAGGTATACAGTGATACCTCAGCTTACGAACTTAATTGGTTCCCAGAAATTGTGTGTAAGGCGAAAAGTTCGTCTTCCAAACATTTATTTCCCATCAGAAACCATTAAAATGAGAATAATGCGTTCCGAGCTCCCCATAAAACATATATCCTAATATCCAACCGCCGAAAACTAGTTCATATGCCAAGATTATATTCTCGCAAATTTAATGTTCGTAAGGCGAAATGTTCGTAAGCTAAAGTGTTCGTAAAATGAGGTATTACTGCATATATATATATATATATATATATATTCCCTATTCCGCTAATTGTTGCAGTGCGTGAATGAAATAAATAAAATGTCATCTTTTGAGCCGCTGCCCATTCTCACCCTGGGGTAAGGAAGGCCACTGCTGGTGTTGAACGCTGGCAGCAGTCGAAGGCCCAAGTCTTTGGCCATGTGCAGCAGCTCGTCTTGGTACCATCGCATGTGGTGTCCTTCTTCCTTCAGCATCAAAGCCATGGAGTGTCCTCCCAACAGACCCCTGAGCAGCATGAAGAAAAGACGTTGAGGAAGGTGAAGAAAATGACATCCTAATGAGTTTCTTCCATGAAAAGAATAGATTATTAAATAGATAATTAAATGAGTTTTTTTCCCCAAAAGAAAATGACTTGGCCAACTCATAATTCATTATTTAACAGTGAAATGTAAAATAAAAAATAAAACTAAAATAAATGTAGCCAGCGGGTAGCAGTAGTGGATCTCGTTTGGATGAAATCACTTTGGATCATCATCTATTAGCTAGCTCTTGGCTAGCTAGCTATTTGCTGTCTATTAGCTATTTAACTAGCTGGCTGGCTATCTAGCTTTCTTTCTCATTTTCTATCTGGCTATCTCTCTAGATAGTTATCTATTAACTAGATATCTATCAACTAGCGATTAGCTAGCTGGATGGCTAGTTATCTATCTATCTATCTATCTATCTATCTATCTATCTATCTATCTATCTATCTATCTATCTATCTATCTATCTATCTATCTATCTATCTATCTATCTATCTATCTATCCATCCACCCACCTACCTACCCATCTCGCTATCTATTAACTAGTTATTAGTTACCTATCTAGCTAGCTATCAATTTGCTGTCTATTAGCTATTTAAACAACTAGCTGGCTGGTTTACTTTTTGCTGGACGCAACTTGTCCGGAGGTGTTGGTTGTCCTTTAAGTAACAAAATAGATGCTCCGAAAGGATCATTTTCCTTACCCGAGGACTCGAATGTTGGTTTCAAATACCGATACCACGATGTCATTGTCCAACCTGACGTCTGATAGGACTCTCCGGACTGCAGCCTCAAATTCCACAGTCTTGTTCAAAAGCTGATGAAACACACCAAAAAAAAAAACAATATTTGGGTGTCAAAAGGCATCACAACTGGCCGCTATTTAGTACATAGTGCAAAAATAACATATATTTTTTTCATCATTATTAATATGTCATTAAAGAAACATGAAAGTTTTATCCTCCAGAAATTGTAAAAAAAATGTGCTCACCACAAGTGTATCCAAAGTATCTATGAGGGTTAATGAGAACCTGCAGGAGATACAAAAAAAATGCATTGCAAAACTGAAATCGCACAGTATGACTATTTAAAAGGCATTAATAACTGCTATATTGCATTTTTTTTTTGTTCTTACTTTCCGAGCGCATCGTCCACGTCGCCCCGACTGGGTTCCAGTCCGCGTATTCTTCCTCTGCAAGTTAACGGCATCAGTTCGTCGGCGGGGTAAGCATGGTCCTTGGAAAAAATTGATAATCATGTTACGTGTGCTCATGTACGTTTCCAGTCATAGTATTTCTGAGAAATTAAAAGCAATGAATGACTTACCATGTAATTCTGGTATGCGTGATCGAACATCTCGACCACTTGGTTCCTTTTTGAAAGAAAGGATAGATGTGCAGTTAGGGAAAGCTGTTTATTTTTAAATCTGCTATGACTACACAGCACTTTTAAATCCCACTTTTTCTTGCGCTCACCTCAAATTGATCTTTTCCTCCCGTGTCATGGCTCGTCCCAGGCTACATAATGCCGCCAGCAGCAATAAGATGGACAGTGTTGATGGCATTGTGGCCAGATTAGCAGCAAAGTGCACTACTTCACTTTGATTCTCGATTACACTCTATATGTTTTGCTATAATAGCAGCTAACAACTACAACTACTACACAGTAAAGCCTTGGCCACTTCCACGCCATCGTCCATGCCGGTAAATGACTAACAAGGTAGTATATGTGCCATTTCACTGGTTACAGATGACACTTGTTTGCTTTTCCATGCTATCACCCGGATCTACAGGAAACTAGGATGTGACACGTAGCCCAAATACAAGGGCTGATATGATTTTATTTGGTAATTTATTCAATAATTGTACGCTTCATGGCTGTGCCAACCTGCCTATCACGCATTTAAAACGCACTGACACACACACGAAAACAAAAACTTTTAGACTTGCTGTACAATGATCTTCAAAAGGCCCACATTGCATTTATTAGATGTGGGCAAATAACTAGTGTCCTTGACAATGAGTTCTCCATAACGCTTTCAAACGTCAGACTACCTACCAGTCCGTTGTAAATATTAATAATTTCCCAGACCTTGACGAAGTGGTTTTCGTCATCGCAGTCCAAAGAGTTGAGCAGTTGCCATTGTTGAATTAGCCCAGTTAGCTTGTCGCTAGCCGGTATGCTAATTGGTCGCGTTTGATACAAGGAAAAAAAAATCCAAAACGTTACAAATTATTCCAATCGGAGGAACGAGGAAACCGCTGTCGTCGGGTTTAAAGTCCGTTGTGGTGAAGTAAGAAACTAGATTTCAAAACTAGCAATCTTCTGTTGTTTTTCTTCCTTTAGCTTAGCCTGCTGCTGCCATTTTAAAAAGGTTTGGCAACATTCGCTTCCTGGTGTTTAGCCGACTCGTGACTATCTGGTTGAAAATGTTATTGCAAATAACTCGGAGAAAATAAACATTGTTTTATTTTCGTATGTACTTATAATTCAAGGGTTTTCTTCAAAATTGTATCGCTCTTAGTTTACATCGGCATGTACGAAGAAGTGATAGCTGTCAAATCACATAATACGATGCCTTCATGATCACTCCCCGAAAATCTGAAATAATGGAGACAAGCTTCTTTCCATACGCAATGTTATTTTCATGTTACAAAGCAAAGAATTTGTTCTAAATATATATATCCACAATTTTCACTCAAATATATCTTCATGCCAGAACAATGTAAGGTGTAATGTTGCTACTATTTACAATAAACATCAAAAATACTCTTTCCCGTAAACATAAACGCTCCTTGCCCCTCCCCTAAATCGTCACTAAATATATTCTAAATGAATATTAAACAACAATTTATTTTATTTACCTGTGTCACGTTATATGTGAGAACCACACGCAATTGGGTTTCACTGGAAGTTTCTATGATGTTTTGTTAAGTTTTTAGATTTCAAAACAACATTTCCCACAAAGCTTTGCGATCACCTGACGCGTTCACGTGAGAGCGTACATCAACAAACTCCCTAGTTAAACGTTAACCATGACCATAATCCGCGCTTGTTTCCTTCAAACTTGATTCACACTCGCAGAGGAAGGAGCGAGTAGTAACTTGTAAGTAGTATACGGCATTTGGAAAAATAGTTGACACTTTTTGAACGCGTGTGCTTTGAAGATGCATGCTGCTTTTAGTTTACGTTCCCTATAGCCACTTTACACTCGGTTTACGTTCCCTATGGCCGATTTACACTCTGTTTACATTGCCTATAGGCGTTTAACACTAGTAGTATTGGAGTTGTACGTTCTATTCAAATTTTTTTTTGATGTTCACTGAAGTTATTTTGTAAACACCATTGCAAAAAAATCGTGGTATAATCCAATTGTATATTAATTTGAATTGCTTTTCATTTTTACACGTTATCATGGACCAGTGAACTATGACCCAACTTGCCGGGAAGAAATTGACAGGCCTGGTGGCCGCCACATTCACTCCATTCACCTCTGAAGGGTATGTATTTGAAGAACCAAACACGTACACACTATGATACTGTTCCCATTTTTTTATTCCAGGTATAATTCAGGAAAAAAAAGTACATCAGCTTTTGGCAGTTTAATTTTTGTGAGCAAATCATTCTCAGGGGTGATTAATCGATCCACATGATACCTGAAACAGGACATGAATTGTGACTATCGGGCCACTTAGTATGTATCATACAGTGATACGTTGGCTTACGAACTTAATTGGTTCCCAGAAAGTGCGTGTAAGGCGAAAAGTGTGTATTCCAAACATTTATTTCCCATCGGAAACCATTAAAATGAGAATGATCCGTTCCCAGGTCTCCATAAAACATAATTTTCAACTAAATAAGCCTTAAAACTACACATAATATACCTTATTTTATGTATAATAAATGTGCAATGGTATTGTAATTAAAGAAATAAACTGTACTATATAATAAAATATTTTATTTGCCTTTGTGATGGCCGTTGATGGCTTGATGGAATGGATAGCTTTTTGCATAAAGTGTGTCAAGGAGCTGTGGGTTGTACATCTTGGAAGTTGTGATATTGCAACAGAAACAGATGCAGGCAGACACACTAGAAACTTCATTAATAGCTGGTTCCCTTGCTTGTAGGTTCTCTTCAAATCATACAGATGGCTTGTGCGGGTTATTTGTGGAGCCTGATTGATGGGATATTTTAACCTTGCAGTCTACACTCTGCCTTTGAACTATCAATAAAGTTTAACCAAGTCCAAATTTCACTGTTTTCTATCCATTTTCTCACCATTTCACTTTTGTTTTTTGTTTTTTTTTTTCATTTTTTTGTTTTTGTTTGAAGCTCTGTCGTCTCCCTTTCGTGTATGTGTTTCTGTTTCTGTAACCCATCCCCCGACCATGTTAATTTGCCTCCATCTTGTCAATATCATTTTGCTAAATTTGTTTGCATATGTTCCCATAACAGTGAAGTCAACCTATCAGAGATTGGACCTTATATCGACTACTTGACAGAGAAACAAGGTGTAAATAGCATTTTTGGTAAGTTGACATACATATATTGTTCATTGTTCTCAAAACCCACCTATTTAAAATTGCATTTTCTGTGTAGCTCTATCTTTTGTTTCTATTCATAATTGTATTTTATTTATGGTATTCTATTGATAGTTGTATTTTATTTATTATTGTATCTATGCTTGTCTGTGACTGTAAAGTGTCCTTGAGAGCTTTGAAAGGCGCTTAAAATAAAATGTATTATTATTATTATTATTATTATTATTATTAGTATTATTATTATTATTATTACTATTATTATTATTGGATTTGCCTTTACGAGTCTCGCAGTTGAGAAATTTACATTTCACAGCAGCAAAGTGATGAAGGGAATGAAAGTAGAAAAACAAAATAGAGGAGCTGCTGTAAAGGCAGCCACTCTGGCGGCGCCGTCTTGAATTCAAAAGAACAAAAAACTAAATAACAAATAATCTGACAACACAAACACAATATGACAACACAGAGACACATAGAGGCATTCCTTCTTAAGCACTTTCTGTACCATCTTTGTTACATGAAGCAGTTCTAGACGAAAGAGGAGAGGATCAAAGCATCTTTTCACTAGTGGATCAGGGACATCATGGTGGAATGTGCACGTCGACTACAAGCTAAATATTGAAAGCAAAAACGCAGCCGTAGCTCGAATTGATCCGGAAGGACTTCTTTAATCGATTGCAAACATGTATGCTTTCCTCTTCAGAACTATTTGAATCATATTCATAACTGGATGAGTAACAAGAAAGCATCTTCTCCGAACCTGAAGCCATTGTTTTGATTTGAGAGCAAGGCAGGATGTCCTGACGTGACGTCACGAAGAAGGGGGCGGGACCTTCTGAAACTCGCCATTTCCGGGGTCATTTTGAAGTAGTTTTGGGACACAAAGTCATTTTTTTTGGTGTTTTGCGTTTGACTAAAAATATCAGTCTGTGTTTTTTGGGTATTTTAGATGCTATAAAACGTTTTTCTGGTGTCAGTTAGGAAACAAAAAAAATAGTGTCGGTTGTCCTTTAAATACGTACCTGTCTGGTGTGTGTGTGTTTGTTCCCGCCTCAACTTTGTCTCATCTCTGTAACACTTTAGCATAACCAGTTTTCTTAGTTTGTCAAATTAATTTCTGTAAGTCTTTTCAAAGCAACCGGAAAAACGTGCATTTGGTACTCAGGGCCTTCAGTGGGTACTTGTTCCACTTGTTCATACCACCACTATCACGTCACTAAAGTACATTTTTCTTTAGGCGAGTCTATAGTCTATAGTCATGGTTTATTGACTCGCCACGTGACAACGGTGGCATCAAGAATCAGCTAAGCTAACAAATGCACTTCCCGTCTTAAGCCCAGAAGGAAACATTCATAGTCATGCTGACATCAAACATCCTGCCCTGTTCGAGACCAGTCATCATTTTCATTTGGGTCAAATTCTGCGGTTCCTCTTTTCGTATCACGTGGTCTTAAACTCGTTTGTGTCTTTGTTGCTTGGGGGGGGGGGGGGGACCGCGTTGCATAATATGGCGTGCAAGGACAAGAATGGAGTGCACTAACAAATACAACGGCTGGGATGTATGAAAGTCGTTATAAGTGGTGCAAATATTGACTTTAGGCTGAGTTTTCAATGAAAAATAAAACCGGTACAGAGTGAGAAGCTGATGTATATATTTTTTAATACAGTATTAATGTTTAAATAAGGGGGTAAAATATTACATTTGATGACATTGCAATTTTGTCATGTGGCTTCACCAGGACTATTAGCAACACCTCCCTTTCAATTTAACACACAGGTGTCAAAGTCAAGGCCCAAGGGCCAAATCTGGCCCGTCACATCATTT
The DNA here is from genome assembly GCF_051943395.1 of Hippocampus bargibanti. NCBI lineage: Eukaryota > Metazoa > Chordata > Actinopteri > Syngnathiformes > Syngnathidae > Hippocampus > Hippocampus bargibanti. The sequence goes on along the minus strand of NC_142740.1, from coordinate 1,736,422 downwards.
TATTCGGCCCGCGAGAGCAAATTAAACTTGTGAAATTCCAGGATGCTTGCTAAAGTCTGAAATCAAAGTGTCTCATCAAATCAAAACTCTCAAGGTCACTTTCCAGTCACAGCATTGGTTTTTCTGAGGGTGAGCAGCGGCAGCCACATGCGCCAGCGTTCACCCAACCCGGAAGTAACTCAAATAGATAGAAATCTAGCTAGCTACCTAATAGAATGCTAGATAGTTAGATAGCTAATATGTTTCCTGACTCAATTAGCTTGCTAGCCAGCCATATAGCCAATAGATAGCCGACTAGATATATACTATATACATAGGGGAATTATTTTGTAAATAAACAAATAACATTTTGGGAATATTTTGTAAATAATAAACACATAAATAAATAAATATATTTTATATAAATAAATAAATAAATGGGGTAACTATGTTTTGATTAAAAAATAAATACATTTGGAAGAAAAAAAAGAAGAAATAAAAAACAATTACATATAAACAAATATGCGCAAATTGTCTCCATTGTGGGACGAATAAAGGTTTTCTGATGGGGGATATTTTTGTAAAGAAATAAGCAAATAAATTGGGAAATAAATAATTTGGGGGAATATTTTGTAAATAAACAACTAAAAAGGGGGAATATTTTGTAAATAAATAAACAAAGACAAAAATTAATTAAAATGGAATAAAAAACAATACACAATTTAACTAAAGTGTCTTTGAGAGTTTTGAAAGGCGCTTAAAAATTAAACTATTATTATTATTATTATTATTATTATTACTATTATTACTATTATTATTATTATTAACCCCTTCCCCCCTCCCAATTTACTTGACTTAATAAACGTAAAAGAGCAAACGGAGATTGTCTCTGGTTAACTATTAGCCTCGGGCGTCCTCAAGTGGCAAAGCAGGTTCATAACTCATTTTGGCTACCTTACATTTCCATACTTAGAAAAATAACTTGTCTGTTCAGTGTACTATTTATTCAATTTCTCGTCTTTTATTGTTTTCGACGATATTTGACAACAATTTTTGGTTCTCTTTCTGTCTCGCCGAGTCCCACTGCTTTTTTTTTTTGCTCCCTGTTGGGATGCGTTCTCGGAATACAGCGGATAATCCTGTCAAAAAAATAACAAGACCATACTTGTCCGTAGTGAATGGCACTACCGGAGAGGGAATGTCTCTCAGCGTGGACGAGAGGAAGTTACTGGCCGAGGACTGGTGTCGGAAAGCCAAGGGGAAGTAAGTCTTATCGTTTGTCTCCACCCCTCCCCCCCCAAAAAAAGTCCAACAGTTTCCTTTGTGCCCTTATTTCAAAAAGCTAATCATTCCATCAAGCCATCAAAGACCATCAAAAAGGTAAATAAAAGACTTTATTATACAGTACCGTTTATTTCTTTAATTATAATTCCACATCACATTTATTATACATAAAATAAGGTATATTTTGTGTAGTTTTAAGGCTTATTTAGTTTAAAATTATGTTTTATGGGAACCTGGGAACGGATTATTCTCATTTTAATGGTTTCCTATGGGAAATGAATGTTTGGAATACACACTTTTCCCCTTACACACACTTTCTGGGAACTAATTAAGTCCATAAGCCAAGGTATCACTGTATTCTGTGAGTCCTGGAATTTGAGTGACAATGACAAAAAACCCTGGCACATTTTTTGCATTGTCTGGCAGTGAATGAGTTAATCATATTGGGATCCATCCACATATTTTTTGTTTGCGATTTACAGACTGGAGCAGGTGATTTTGCACGTTGGGTGCACCAGTCTCAAAGATTCCCAAGAACTCGTGAGTTACAACAAATACTTCAAGTATTGTCAAAAAAATGTTCTGTTCGTAATGAATGTCATTACATAAAAGGACCAAAAAAGTAGACGCTCCCTAACTTACGATCGAGATACGTTTCGAACGATTGTTCGTAAGTTGAATTTGTTCTTAAGTTGCATCAGTGCTATATTTTGTATGGAATGTATGATTAAGGCTTATATAAGTATGTTTAATTTTTATATATGTATGTTTAAGGCTTCTATAAGTAACCTGTATTGGTTTGTATCTGGCTGGCTAGCAAGCTAGCTATTAGCTATCTATTAGCTGGCTAGTTAGCTTTCCATGAGTGGGTTGAGTGAACGCTGGCGCGTGTGGCTGCCACTGCTCACCCACAGAAAAACTTATCCTGTGACTAAAGTGACCTTGAGAGTTTTGAAAGGCACTTATAAATGACATGTATTATTATTATTATTATGAAAATAAACATTTAACAAAATATATGCTCTATCAAGGTATATATATATATATATATATATATATATATATATATGCACATGTACAACTACATATGTTACTACAAAAATGTTCGTATGTTCGTAACTAGAATGTTCATAAGTAGCTCAAAAAAAATCCAGTGACTGTAAAGTGTCCTTGAGAGTTTTGAAAGGCGCTTAGAAATTAAATGTATTATCATTATTAATTATTGTAAATCATCTGTCAGTGCAATTTTGTTCTTCAATATATCAGAAGCGGGATGGACCCCCCCCCCCCCCACCACCACCACCAAAAAAAAACCCAACGTTGTTGTATAATAGGGATATTTTCTTTATCCTCTGTGAAGAGCAACTCATATTACTGCAGCTGACTGATAGCCATTGTTATGGTTGTTCAGGCTCGCCACGCGGTGGGGATCGGGGCTGACGGGATTGCGGTCATCGCCCCCTCCTTCTTCAAGCCTCGTTCTGCAGGTATGTGCTGCTTTTACGCGGGCGAAAATTTTACCTTGGCATACGAACAATTTTTTTGGGATACACACGGAGCTGCCACAATAGAAAATGGCAGCCGGCTTGTTTTGGTCCTCTATTCCCCGACCCAGTCGTCAGTTAAAGCCACGTGATTGGTCAAGAACGCAGCAGTGGGGGGGGGGGGGGGGGGGTTTACAGACAGAGAGCGAGTGAAGCCATTCTCCCAAAAAGAAAATGGCTGCCGACATTTTTTTGTCCTCTATTCCCCGCCCTCAGTCTTCGGTTAAAGCCACATGATTGGTCAAGAATGCAGCAGTGAGGGGAGGTGGTTTAAACATTAAAGAGACAGGCAGACGACATAGAGAGAGTGAGAAAATGGATAGAAAGAGTGAAATTTGGACTCGTTTGATAGCTCAAAGGCAGAGTGTAGACTGCAAGGTTAAAATATCCCATCAATCAGGCTCCACAAATAACCCACACAAGCCATCTGTACACTTGATGTAAAACACTATCAACCCAGCTAAACAGAACACAATTGATGAGGAACTAGATAAAATGATAGCAGAGAAAGCGCCTACAAGGGATCATTCCTCAAGATGGTGAAAGAAGAAGGCTACGTTCCTCATCAAGTGTTTAATGCTAATGAAACCAGCCACTCCATTCCATTAACGACCATCACAAAGGTCAATAAACCGACTTTATTATACAGTACAGTTTGTTCCTTTAATTCGAATACCATAGCACATTTATTATACATAAAATAAGGTATATTTTGTGTAGTTTTAAGGCTTAAAAAATTAGAAAATTATGTTTTATGGGGACCTGGGAACGGATTATTCTCATTTTAATGGTTCCCTATGGGAAATTAATTTTTGGGATACACACTTTTCGCCTTACACACTCTGTCTGGGAACCAATTAAGTTCGTAAGCAAGGTATCGCTGTATTGTTATGATTCTAAATCATTTTCAAGAGTCTGTGAGGGCGTACCTCCAGAGGGTTGCCGACGTGGCTCCAACACTTCCCTTCTACTACTACCACCTTCCAGCTCTTACTGGTGTCAATGGTGAGTCTTGATGTATTTTCACACTTTGGCCTTCTTTCTCCAAACTGTTATCATCGAATATGCTCCGCCCCTTCCCTCGCTTGGCGATTTGGTTTTCCTTGAACGTGTTCCTCTTTTAGTGCCAGCGAGCGATTTACTGGAAGGCATCGAGACGCTCATTCCTTCATTCCGAGGAGTGAAATTCTCCGGGAGCAACCTGATGGATTTGGGCCAGTGCATCAACCGCATTCAGCCCACTTGGTCCATCCTGTACGGTGTGGATGAGGTCCGCTACGCCCTGTACCGCATGACCTAAAGTCCGCCACCTCCGTTTTTGGTTTCTCACCCCATCTCTTGTCCTGTCACGTAGCAACTGTTGGCCGCCCTCGCGTTGGGGGCTCACGGGGCAGTTGGCAGGTCAGATTTACAGCCACTCACACACATGCGACCCACTTTATTCAATTAATTATGATTCATAACGTGCAAAATGTAGAAGTAAACAATGTAGAGTTCAATAAATTAAATGACGACTCTTGGAAAACTCTGCCACCTTAAACCTAATACACGATGCAAAAAAAAAAATATATATATATACAGTGATACCTTGGCTTACGAACTTAATTGGTTCCCAGACAGTGTCTAAGGCGAAAAGTGTGTATCCCAAAAATTAATTTCCCATAGGAAACCATTAAATTGAGAATAATCCGTTCCCAGGTCCCCATTAAGCATAATTTTCTAATTTTCTAAGCATTAAAACTACACAAAATATAGCTTATTTTATGTATAATAAATGTGCTATGGTATTATAATTAAATACATAAACTGTACTGCATAATAAAGTGGTTTTATTGACCTTTGTGATGGTCGTTGATGGCTTGATGGAATGGAGTGGCCGCTTTCATCAGCATTAAACACTTGATGAGGAACGTAGCCTTCTTCTTTCACCATCTTGAGGAATGATCTCTTGTAGGTGCTTTCTCTGCCTTAATTTTACCTAGTTCCTCATCAATTGTGTTCTGTTTAGCTGGGTTTATAGCTTTTTTGCATCAAGTGTAGAGATGGCTTGTGCGGGTTATTTGTGGGGCCTGATTGGTGGGAATTTTAACCTTGCAGTCTACACTCTGCCTTTGAACTATCAAAGTTGAAACGAGTCCAAATTTCACTGTTTTCTATCCATTTTCTCAGTCTCTCTCTGTCGTCTGCCTGTCTCTTTCATGTTCAAACCACCTCCCCTCACTGCTGCGTTCTTGACCAATCACGTGGCTTTAACTGACGACTGGGGGCGGGGAATAGAGGACCAAAACAAGCCGGCTTCCATTTTCTTGTTAGAACGGGCTCGTTCACGAACAACACATCACTCATTGTGGCAACTCCGTGTCTATCCCGAAAAATAGTTTGTATGCCAAGGTTAACATTTTCTAAATTTAACGTTCGTAAACCGAAAAGTTCGTAAGCCAAGGGGTTCGTAAACCGAGGTATCACTGTACATTCTACACCATCGCGATGTCAAATTTGTGATTCATTTTTCAACTCGAATTGACATTGATTGGATTGCTCTACTTGCAGTACATACAACTACCTGGGGAGTCACATGAACAAGCTGTTGTCAGAGTTTGACAGCGGCAACCTTGTGCAGGCCAGGAACCTTCAGGTACAGTTTTTCTGTGTTTGTTTCCGTTCTAACATCCAACGTCCATCCTTATCACCGATGCGCCACCCCTTTGTCTTATGCTTTGCAGTTCAAGATGCAAGAGTTCATTAGCCACGCTGTCAAAGTTGGTCAGTGGACTATTATTATTATTCAAATTATTATTATTTACTTGCTATCTGTTAGCCATCTCGCTGACTAGCGAGCTATCTATTCGCTGTCCATCTACTCGCTATCTAGCTGACAAACTAGCTATCTATTCACAATATAGCTATCTAGCTAGCTATTAGCAAGCTATATGGCTAGCTCGCCATTAGCTAGCTAGCTATTAGCTATCTAGCCAGCTTTCTATCTATTTCAGTTACTTCCGGGTCGAGCGAAGAACGCCGGCGTGTGTGGCTGCCGCTGCTCACCCACTGCAAAACTTATCCCGTGACTGTAAAGTGACCTTGAGAGTTGAAAGGCGCTTATAATAATAATAATAATAATAATAATAATAATAATACATTTCATTTATAAGCACCTTTCAAAACTCTCAAGGTCACTTTACAGTGACAGGATAAGTTTTTTTTTTCTGTGGGTGAGCAGTGGCAGCCACACGCGCCACTCAACCCGGAATAACTCAAATAGATAAACAGCTATCGAGCTAGCTAATAGCTAAATAGCCAGCCAGATAGCTATATATATATATTTGAGTGATTCCGGGTTGAGTGAACGCCGGCGCATGTGGCTGCCACTGCTCACCCACAGAAAAACTTCTCCTGTGTCTGTAAAGTGACCTTGAGAGTTTTGAAAGGCGCTTAGAAATGAAATGTATTATTATTAAATTTCTCTCTGGTGATTTTCAGGATTTGACGTGGGCGTCAATAAACAGCTGATGAACGAAGTGTCGGGTCTGAATCTTGGCCCTCCCCGTCTCCCCGTCATGCCGTGTCCTCAAAGTCACGCCATAGGCATCAAGCAGAAGTACCAGCACCTCTTTACCACACACTGACGTCGACTCCGCGCTGCCGCCGCTCCGCATTCAACGACCGTTACCGTCTTCACCGAAACCTCCTTTTTACGTTCAAACCATCAAAATAATCAATTAAGTGCAATCAACCCAGCTAAACGGAACACAATTGATGAGGAACAAGGTTAAATGATCGCAGAGAAAGTACCGACAAGGGATCATTCCTCAAGATGGTGAAAGAAGAAGGCTACGTTCCTCATCAAGTGTTTCATGCTGAGGAAAGCGGCCACTCCATTCCATCAATCCATCAACGACCATCACAAAGGTCAATAAAACGACTTTATTATCCAGTACAGTTTATTTCTTTAATTATAATACCATAGCACATTTATTATACATAAAATAAGGTATATTTTGTGTAGTTTTAAGGCTTGGAAAATTAGAAAATTATATTTAAGGGGGACCTGGGAACGGATTATTCTCATTTTAATGGTTTCCTATGGCAAATGAATTTTTGCGATACACACTTTTCGCCTTACACACTCTGTCTGGGAACCAATTAAGGTCGTAAGCCAAGGTATCACTGTATGTCTCTTCGTCATTCTGTTCATGTTCAATTTTGTTGACTTTGTGAATGTGTGTTTGCTTTACTTCCCCGCCTGTGTGAAAAGATGCGCATGTAGCAGCATAAGCAAGCAGCTATGTAAGCCCATTTGGGGAATTTATTACATCTTTTTGATATCCAGGTACTGTAACGAGAGCTGCGACAAGTTATCAAGAGCCCTTAAAACCCTGCCACTCCATTTTTTTTCTGAACAACACGTTAATGACATGATTTGTTTTTGCCAGAACTGTTTAATGAATTTTCATGTGTGTTTAGACCCTCATTCTTGCTCCATTTTTGAGTCTTCTTTCTCCCTGTTAATTGGATTTTGTATTGTGACGTTGCCAATCTTTTTCAACCGTGTGCCTGTGAATGCCTTTGAGATTAATTTGTGATTAAGTGCCGTACAAATAAAACTCATCTTGATTTAATTTGACTCTTGCTTTTTCTGGAGGGAGTGAAGTCCTGTTTAGCATTGGTTGGTAACGGAAACAAACTCATCCCATCTCAAAAGCCACCTATTTAAAATTGCATTTTCTGTGTAGCTCTCCCTCTTGTTTGTATTTATAATTGTATTTTATTTATTGGATTCTATTTGTGATTGTATTTTATTTATTGTAGTACCTCTGCTTGTCTGTGACTGTAAAGTGTCCTTGGGAGCTTTGAAATGCACTTAAAATGTAATTTATTATTATTATTATTACAAACGAAGTTAATCTGTCATACACTACATGCAGCAGCATGAATGAAAAGAATATTAAAATGCTATCTATTAGCTAGCTGGCTAGCTCTCTAGCTGGCTATCAGTTATTTATTGGCTAGCTAATCTCACTAGCTAGCTATCTAGCTGGCTACATATCTATTTGATATATATTTGCTAACTAGCTATCTCGCTGGCTACCTAACTAGCTATCTATCTCGCTAGCTATCAATTAGTTATCCATTAGCCAGCTAGCTAACTTTCTATCTATTTGAGTTTTTCCACATTGAGTAAACGCTGGCGCATGTGGCTGCCGCTACTCACCCACAGAAAAGCTGATCCTGTGATTGTAAGGTGACCTTGAGAATTTTGAAAGGCGCTTATAAATGAAATGTATTATTATTATTATAAAGGGTAATGACATATTTTGGTTTTGGACGAGGGGGGCTTTACTTCGAACTATTTTCAGGCCAAAAACATTTTAAATATCTACCTGATATTATTGGGGAAAAATGGCGACTAAAAGTTAAATACATATTTTTGTTTGGGTCGGGAGGCATCTTTATCTCGAAGCAGTTTCAGGTTAAAACAATTTTAAGTGACAACCAGAATTTTTTATTTAAACAAATATGGTGACAAAAGGGTGAATAAATGTTAACTTGTGGTGTTATTATTTTTAGGATCACCAAATGAAGAGTTATATTTCCCCGTGTTCGGGTCTTGAATTCAAATTTCTAAAATTAAACACGGGGCAAAAATGGACGGAACACAATTATCCGGCTGGCGACATTACCGGAAGTATTACATTGACGGACACAAATGCTAAGGTGACGCGTATCCGGCCAGCTCAGCGTCGTCACGTCATCCATCCTGGTGGTCTCGGGTCCTCCTTTTCCCCAATCGGACTGTCCTCTCGGGTGTCAAAAGCAACGAAACCCAAAAGGTCGTGTACTGTCAAGCGGACAAGATGGTGCTGCTGACGATGATCGCCCGACTGGCCGACGGTCTGCCGCTGGCCGCTTCTATGCAAGAGGACGAGCAGGTTCGTTACGACGTCACTTTCTGAGCCAACTGGGTTTCGGGCGCCTCTGCGGTTCGGTTCGGTTCAAGTCGGACCTTCGTTATTTCCACGTGTGCAGGTCGGATTCCGTTTAGAAATCCTTCAGATGCAGAACCGTGCAGTGGTTTGTTTATTTACATCGACTAACTGGGAACTGATTCCTGTCAGAGAATCATTTCATTCTGGCTAATATCAAATATGACATAATCCATAATTTGGATTTGTGGGAGAAGACCTGGAATTACCTGGAATGTGTTCCACCAATCAATTTATTATTATTATTTTAGTTACTAGCGTGTCAGGTGACATTGTAGATGAATGTTTCACTATTATCGTGTAATAATATTAATAATATCAATTATAATAATGATCTTAAGAATACATGTAATCATTATGATTACATTAAAAACAATTTAATAATAAAAACCTTGTCATAAAGGATGTACCGGGCACCCCTAGAGCACATGAGCTCCTTTTCAAAACTAGTCCTTGCGTGTTCCCCATTGTGGGACGAATAAAGGTTTTCTGATTCTGATTCCACGATGACGATCAAACGGTGTCATCCTTGTATGATTTTTTTAAATTCATACATCGAAACTGAATTCTAATATTTTCTCCTTTGCTTGTTTGCTATCAACAAAGGGAAGCGAAAAGGTTTGTTGTGTCCTTTGTATTTTATTTATTATAGTACCTATGCTTGTCTGTGACTGTAATGTGTCCTTGAGAGCTTTGAAAGGCGCTTAAAATGTAATGTATTATTACCATTATTATTATTTGCATCCTTTTTTTGTGTGCGTGGTGATGTGCTGTGATGCTTTTAGGGACACTCCGACATACCAAATTTCCACAACAATGCGATAAAAGTAGCACCTAGCATAAACACCAACAAGCAAGAGTTTAACAGCTATGAGATACTGCGACTGTGATGCGTTCAAGGAAGCACCGACAGATACATTTTGCACACCAATGTGATAAAATTAGCACCTAGCATACACATTAGCGCTAACAAACAATCAGTGCACTTCAATTAGTGCAGGCAGACGCAACAATGCGATAAAAGTAGCACCTAGCATTAACACCAACAAGCAAGAGTTTGACAGCTATGAGATACTGCGACTGTGATGCGTTCAAGGACGCTCCGACATATAAAATATGATACACCAATATGATAAAGTTAGCACCTAGCATACACATTAGCGCTAACAAACAATCAGAGCACATGGCGCATTTTTTCGTTTTATCTTTACATCATTCTTTTATTTGTCCATTAGCTATCTAGCTAACTAGCTGGCTAGCTATCTATTTGCTTTATATTAGCTATCTAACTAGCTGGCTGGCTATCTGTCTATTTGCTGTCTATTAGCTATCTAACTAACTAGCTGGCTATATAGCTAGCTATCTATTTGCTGTCTGTTAGCTATCTAACTAACTAGCTGCTATGTAGCTAGCTATCTATTTCCTGTCTATCAGCTATCTCACTTACTAGCTGGCTATGGCTATCTATTTGCTGTCTATTAGCTATTTGATTAATTAGCTGTTTATCTGTCTAGCTAGCTATTCGCTAGCTAGCTAGCTTCCGGGTTGAGTGAACGTTGGCGCGTGTGGTTGCCGCTGCTCACCCACAGAAAAACTTCTCCTGTGACTGTAAAATGACCATGAGAGTTTTGTAAGGCGCTTAGAAATGAAATATATTATTATTATTATTATTTCAATTATTGCAGACGTCGCTACTATGATGCGTTCAAAGACCCCCCCCCAATCACACGTGTCTTTTGCAGTTGGGCCGGGACCTCCAGCAGTACCAGAGTCAAGCTAAGCAGCTCTTCCGAAAAGTCAACGAGCAAAGCCCCAGGCGATGCACTTTAGAAGCAGGCTCCGTGTCCTTCCAGTGAGGCGCCGCCGAGATCAAAACAAAACAGTATCCGAGTAGTTGTACTCGATTACACGCCAGTTACATCATAACGGCTCTCTCCACTTTGAGCGCAGCTACGTGCTGGAGAAAGGCGTGTGTTACTTGGTCCTATGCGAAGCTAGTTTCCCTAAAAAACTGGCCTTCGCCTACCTGGAGGACCTTCAGGCCGAGTTCCACGAGCAGCACGGCAAGAAGGTGCCCACCGTTTCGCGGCCGTACTCCTTCATCGAGTTCGGTAAGTGCTTCAATATGTCAAAAAAAAAACCCTTGCGGGTATGTAAAATAAATACTGCACAGCGATACCTCAGTTTACGAACTTAATTGGTTCCCAGAAAGTGTATGTAAGGCGAAAAGTGTGTCTTCCAAACATTAATTCCCCATAGGAAACCATTAAAAATGAGAACAATCCGTTTCCAGGTCCCCATAAAACATAATTTCCAACTAAATAAGCCTTAAAACTTGATGGAGAATAAGAAATTATCATATTTAAAAGTTTTATGCTATTATATGCTTAGTCAACATGTGTGACTCGAATACACAATTGAAGCACAGACAACCTGGGGTCAATCTGAGGTCAACAGACACAGCTTGTTAAACTGTCATCTTCAGCTAGGAGATCTGGCCTTGGATAGAATTTAGGACTTGGGAAACTCCTTTATCACAGAAGTAATTTAAGACTTGAAACTCCTTCACAGGAAGAGCTCATTCGCCAGGTTACAAATTGATCAGTTCATGGAAAAGATAATGTTTTATTGCTTACCGCTGTCCGTGCTTAGAACTCAAGAGGTGTGGTATTCTAATCAAGAAAACTGTGCTTTGCTAATGTATCACTTAAATATTTGCATATACTCTCAATAAATATAGCTTGGCAGAGGCCGGCAGAATTCAGGCGTCTGTTATGAATGGCTGCGTCTCCTGCCGGCAGTAAAAGACAATCTTTCTGGGTTCTAGTCTTATCCACAGTGTCCGATCGAACATCTCTAACAAAACTACACAAAATATACCTTATTTTATGTATAATAAATGTACGATTGTATTGTAATTAAAGTAATAAACTGTACTGTATAATAAAGTCGTTTTATTGACCTTTGTGATGGTCGTTGATGTAGTTGCCTCTTGATGATATCCGAGTGAAGTTGTCGTGCTTTCTCGGCGATAATACCCTCACTCACACTTCCCCCTGCTAGCTGCTTTTCGTTAATCCAAATCATCAGAAGTTTTTCAACCTCTTCTATTACCTGAGACCGTTGCTTAGACAACACAGAAACACCCTTAGCCACACGTAGCAACGGTCGACTTAGCATACTAGTACTGGGACGCTAAGTCACACAAACGCACACCTCGTACGTGTTTTTCTATGGTCTCCTTCTTCTTTTGTGACCTATTTGGCTTAATACTAGCCTGTGGTGAGGTCTTTTTCGGTCCCATAACAGCAAAAGTACTCCACTCGATAGCAAACTACGTCTGCACCCAAAGGAAGTGGGTGTGGAAAACTAGTCCGGTTTTGTGTTCAGCCCCCGAAAACTAGTAGTTTGCGGTGGGGTCTTTTTCGGTCGATAATAGCAAAAGTACTCCACTAGAAAACTAGTCCGCCAGCCATTGTGGAGCTACGTGTGTTTCCCGAAAACTAGTTTGTATGCCAAGATTACATTCTCGCGAATGTAACGTTCGTAAGGTGAAAAGTTCCTTAGCTAAAGCGTTTGTAAACCGAGGTATCACTGTATATTTGATTAAAAAAAAACTAGCCAAAAGCGCTTCAAAGTGAAAAACAAGCTAACTGTAATGACAGCAGCAACCACCGGAGGTCGCCTTTGAGCAACTAAGCGACTATACGTACATCCGTCCACAGACACGTACATCCAAAAGACCAAGAAGGCCTACATTGACAGTCGTGCTCGACGGAACTTGGGCAGCATCAACACGGAGCTGCAAGACGTGCAGAGGATCATGGTGGCCAACATCGAAGAGGTTCTCCAGAGAGGAGAGGCGCTCTCCGGTATGTACACACCAGTCCAATTATATTCGTATGTTTATCCACCCCCCCCCCCAAAAAAAAATGAAACTCTGTTACTTTAACTCAATCATTACCAGACGATGTGAAAAAAAATGTGTGCAATCCAGTGCCAGGGTTTTTGTCATTTTCAGTCAAATTGCAGGACACACAGAATTGTCCCTAATTGTCCCCCCACCCCTAGCATTGGACTGCAAGGCCAGCAACTTGTCCAGCCTGTCCAAGAAGTACCGCAGCGACGCTAAGTACCTGAACACGCGCTCCACATACGCCAAGCTAGCGGCCGGCGGCGTTTTTTTCATCATGCTCATCGTCTACGTACGCTTCTGGTGGCTTTGAGAAGGACGGACGGTGGTGGCGTCAATTTTCTCGCACACACACACACAAAAAAAAACTGAACGAACCCCTTAAAGGACAACCGACACCCCCGGACAAGTTGCGTCCATAATTTGTTAAATCACTTTAAATGACTTCTACTGACTGACGTTGCCCTAAGTGACGTCAAGGAGGGAACGCCCCTGACCGAGAAAGCGACACACAATGCATTTTGGGTACTTTGTTTGGTCTGAAAACATCGTGTTGATGGCGAAATTAGAAGTAAAACACATAAATAGTGCGATGCTGAATCGTGTGTTGCACCAAGACTACTATTTGATACTAGTTGACACAAATTCCCAGCAGACAAATCAGCCCATTTCCAACGGAGCTTGGGCGCCATCTTGTGCATTTTCTGGGCGCTACGTTGGAGTCCAGACGGCTCGAATTGATATAGAAGGACTCCTTTAATCGATTGCAAACATGTATGCTTTCCTCTTCAGAACTATTTGAATCATATTCATAACTGGATGAGTAACACGAAAGAATCCTTTTTCCGAATCTGAACTCTCTGAAGCCATTGTTTTGATTCTGGAGCAAGGCACTTTCACGTGTAGTTTACACCAAAACCTTTATCTGTAAAACCTTTTATTTGAGGCGTTTTCGGGGTTTTTTTTGGGAAGATTTCGCCTCACACTGTAGTCGGACACGGCTATATCGTAAATCCAGAGACACACACACACACACACACACACACTACATTTTATCTTGTACAAAGTTTACCCGTGTAAATTAACAAGTGGGTCGCCAGGTAGAGACGGTTGAGGCTGCTTTTCTCTTATGTCTTGCAAATATTAAAAAAAATATTAGCGCAACTGTGTGGAATCCATTTTTTTGTACAAAAACAAATGCAACATTTAACACAGTCATGTGATCGTCAAATATGTAATTGGCTATAGAGTAAAACAGTCACGTGATCATTGGACAATATCGAACTTGGGACGCTAGATGGCGACAGAGACCATGAAATGAATGACAACACACCATTGTCATACATGTAGTGTACTGGCAAATATTTTTTTTAAATGTTTTGAGTCGACGGGTTCAACTGTAACATTGCACTTAAATATTCTACTGGTATATATATTTAAAAGGACTTGATTCAAATAAAATGGAGTGAACAGAAAAATGAGGCTGTGTGATCGCGTCAAATTGGCTCGAGTAAAAGTCACGTGATAATTGGATAATATTGGAGTATGGACGCTAGATGGCGACAGAGACCACGAAATGAATGACAACACACCATTGCAATACAGTACTGGCACTGGCAAATATATACACTATTATTTTTATGTATTTACTTTTGACAGTACGGGTTCAACAGTAACATTATTGTAGTTTTTGTGGACCAAAAAATGTTTCTTTTCCAGGAAGAATAGTTTTATCTGGTCATTTTTGTCTGAAAAAGTTGGAAATCCGACAATCGGAAAAAAAAATTCTCATCCCGGCTCTAAAGTCACCCAAATTGAACTGTAGTTTTACTGCTATCTAGCTATTAGCTATATGGCTTGCTATCTATTAGCGATATAGGTCGCTATCTATTAACTGGCTGTTTTGCTAATGGTTAGCTGGCTATTGGCTCTATAGATTGCAATCTATTAGCGAGCTAGCATTCTATTTGAGTTTCTTCTGGGTTGAGTGAACACTGGCGCATATGGCTGCCGCTAAAGTGAGTTTGGAAAGGCGCTTATAAATGAAATGTAGTATTATTGTTTTTTAGTGCCTCAAATTTTCTCCAATTTTTGATGATACTAGCGTAGCGTGTTCTACCGGAGACAAATTCCTTGTGCGTTCTACATACTGGGCTAATAAAAATGATTCTGATTTAAGAAAGGAAGAATTTAATCAACTAAACTACAGATAACAAACAAACGGGTTGATGCCAACAGTGCGACAGACAACATCATACATCACACAAACGGTGAAGCAAAACAGAGAGAACGACATGTCACAAATTAAAATCCAGAGATTTAGTGTGGAATTTGTTGTTTTACAATTCATTGTAAACGGAACTAGTGTACGGACGCCCGTCCTCCATAGAACTAGAAAAAAAAACATCAGAAATGCTTAAAACATTAAGTTTCGATAAGAACTCAACACGCCGAAATTGCTTGTTGGGCTTCAGACGTTGGGTTGATCCTTTCACAACTTAATGTCAACTGAAAAACAAAAAATATCGGTTTCTAGCTAGATTGTTTACTGCTGTCGCCGGGATTCCGATGATCCGTCGCAGACGCGCGGTTATCGGTATCATCTTCGGACGAATCCGACGTCATATCCGAATCGGACAGCGGCGCCATGAGACCCTCGGTTGTGGATTGTACGTTGTTTTTCGTCGCCGCTTGGAGACTTGGGTGACGGTGGGGCTTGGCTTCTTGGTCTTCATGAAGTCGCATGTGCGCAAGGAAGTAGTCCTTGTTCATAAAAGATTTCTGACAAATTTTGCAGGATTGAGATTTATCGGTCTGGGATGACTCGCCCGCCTTAGCGACGTGAAGATCTTTCGTATCAGTTTGCGATTTCGTGCAATCTTCCAAATACAATTTGCGGGCTAACATCTGACTGGTTTTCGAAGTATTTTTTTCCGAAGATTCATCGTCGGAAGAATCGGAAGTTGCATCGTTCTTGTCCGGTTCCGAAGTCGGCTTTTGGTTTTCCGATAAAACGCCCTTGTTGTTGTTGTTCCGTTGGCTTTTCCTTCTTGTGCGTTACTAAATGCGACGCTAGCAAGGCTTGCGTGGTGAAACTTTGGAGGCAAATCGAGCATTTGAAAGGTTTTTCGGTTTCGGACGGTTTTGGCGGTGGCGGCGTGGATTTTTTCGGGAGCAGCTGAAGCTTTATAAGATCCGCTACCGCTACAAAGTTTTTTTGACATGAGCTGGTGGAGGCGTAGCCTTTGGAGTCGTGCGTTTTCGCGTGCGCGGTGAGGAAGTCACGCGTGGTGAAAGTTTTCGGACATTGCGGACAGGTGAAATAATTCTCAGTTTTGACGGTTTTCGTCACCACTGACGATTTTTTTGTCTCGGAAGGAAGATTTTTATCCTTCTCCGTCGTCCCTTGTTGACCGGCGATATCCGATTCCTCCGGTTCCTCTTTTGTATGCTGCGTTTGTACGTGCGATACGAGAAGTTCTTCGATGGAGAACTTTTCCGTACAAATCGAGCAGTTAAAAGATCGGACGGCGTCAGGCGCTTTGGCGATCGGCGTCAATTTATCCGCCGAGCTAACTTTCGGACTTTCCGTCGTCGGGCGTTGTTGAGCGAAGTTCAAGTAGACAGGCGGTCTCTCCCGGTCATGCGTTCGTTTGTGCGACGCGAGGAAGTCGCTGGTGGTGAAGGTTTTTCGACAAATCGGGCAAGGGAAATAATTGTCGGCGGTGGTCGGTTTAGCCACCGACGTCGAATCGTCCGATCGTGATTCAAGTTTTTTGTTTTCCTCCATCTTACATGAGCTTTCGGAAGCTGTCGGTTCCTCATTGGTGTGTTCTCGTCGGATGTGCGATATGAGAAGATGTCTGTCCGAAAAGTTTTGAACACAAACCGAGCAGGTGAAAGTTTTGACTGCGTCAGATGGTTTAACGTCAGATGCTTTGTTTCTGTGATGCGTTTTGGCGTGTTTCTTCAAATCCTTTAAGAGGTCAAATTTTTCGCCGCATTGGAAACACTTGCATTTTACCTTCAAAGTTTTTTTGACGTCGTGTTTGGATGCAGAGGAATCCGACGTCGCTTTCTCCGTTTTATTTGAAACCAGAAACAAGCGCTCTTGTTTAAGTGGAAGATCTTTCTCGTGTTTCGTTGTTGGATCTTGTTGATCGCAACTACCTGACGGAAGCGTTTTCTCCTTGCTGTGCGTCTTTGAGTGAGATTTGAGATCGTCCTGACTCTGGAAGATCTTCTTGCAAACCAAACAGGTGAAGGTTCGGGAATTCTTTCCATTGTGTGTTTTTGCGTGTTTATCCGATTTTTTGCGGGAAAACCTTTGGGATTTCTTCTTAGCATTGCCGACGTAATCGCTATCGCTAGTCATGCCGTCCGTATCGGAGATGGGAGCCAAGTAATCCGGCGGCGGGTTGGAATCCTCAGAGCGGCGGTCCCCGTTGACTTGGGTTGTCTTACGTTGACTCGTCCTGAGTTCCATCCTTACCTCGGTCGTGTTTTTTTTTGCTGGAGGCTCTCCCCATTCTTCCTCGCTATCGTCTGACAGAGGACGGATGCCTACGTGACACAAATGAATGACAATAGCGTTAATGATGAGCGGGAAACCTGCGATGGAGCGTTGTCAGAGATGTTCGGTCGGACAAAGGCAGGAATATCGGCTTTTACTGCCAGCAGGGAACGCAGTCATTCATGACAGACGCCTGAATTCTGTAGCCCTCTGCCAAGCTATTTATTGAGAGTTAATGCAAATTTAAGTGATACATTAGTAAAACGTAGTTTTCTTGATTAGAATACCACACCCCTGGAGCGTTTCTAAGCACGAACAGCTGTAAGCAATAAAACATTGTCTTTTCTGTGAACTGATACATTTGTAACCTGGCTAATGAGCTCTTCCTGTGAAGGAGTTTCAAGTCATAAATTACTCCGGTGATAAAGGACTTTCCCAAGTCCTAAATTATGTCCAAGGCCAGATCTTCTAGATGAAGATGACAGTTTAACAAGCTGTGTCTGTTGACCTCAGATTGACCCCAGGTTGTCTGCGCCTTTTGTTTGGTTGGCCAGCTAACCATGAAACTTTTAAATATGATAACTTCTTATTCTGTCTAATCTCTATCAAGCGTCAATGCGAATTGGGAACTGAGATTTCCCCGCTTGGAATTGAAATGGATTGACACGGTGATAGATAATAGACAGAATAGAAGTTAGCATATGTTTTGTGAAAATGCCTTACTACAGGTTCGGAGAGATCGCAGCAGAGAAATGACCACAAACACACATCCAAATTGGTTCAGTGGTTCAAAGGAATTATTATTGAAACATATTGTCACATTCCTACTATAAGACACTTAGCATTTTCATGGTGGGGGGGGGGGGTGTCACCGATATTAGCTTAGCCATCTTCCCGTTTGCGGTTCATTTAGTTTCACAATAACGACAGGCGCGTTAGCTCGAGAAAGGTTAGTGTGAACCCGAGAAAATGGAGGACGGACACAAACAACCGTACCTCTTCGCCGTCGAGCACGAGGATTAACAACGGCGTCCCTTTCATCGTCTTGTCGACGTTCGCGCGCCTCGTTGCTTCGACGGAATTCGTCCTCGTACTCCGCAATGGTCTTCTCGAACAATTCGAAGATTTCTTCGACGGCCACGTTGAGTTTGCGCTTCACCAATGCCCTCAACATTGTGACTTTACACATTTTTTACATCCACTGGTGTCGCTTCGTTAATAATTGCGACGGTGAAATGAAAAAAAGAGAGAGAACGAGACACTAAAACCCCAAACGGCTCCTCTTCTTCTTCGCCCTCGTAGTAGTTTGTTTTCAACGGAAGTTCACAGAACATAACGGCTCACTACCGCCACTTATTGTTCAGCGACGGGTACTGCATGTGGTCACATTTTGAACTGGTTGATTTTTATAAAGTAAAATGGAAATTAACATTACAATTATGTTCAGATAACCAATTTATTTCATATAATCCTAATACTAAAAATACTATACTGCCAAAAACAAAAAATCTAATGAATTGGTATTTTGCTTTATGGCGCCCGAGTAAGAAGCCGTCGGCAAGTGCTCTCACGAGCCTTGCTTTTTTGTTGTTGTTTTGTCGTGTGTTTTCTTTTGTCACTTTTTGGTGTTGTTGCGTCGTGCGACCGTAATCGGCTTCTATCTATCTATCTATCTATCTATCTATCTATCTATCTATCTATCTATCTATCTATCTATCTATCTATCTATCTATCTATCTATCTATCTATCTATCTATCAGCTTTCTGGCTGGCTCGCTAGCTATCTACAGTATTAGCTATCTATAAGCTAGCTAGCTATCTTTCTATCTATTTGAGTTACCGGGTTGAGTGACCGCTGGCGCGTGTGGCTGCCGCTGCCACCCACAGAAAAGCTTATCCTGTGACTGTAAAGTGACCTTGAGAGTTTTGAAAGGCGCTTAGAAATGAAATGTATTATTATTATTATTATTATTTTCGGCAGCACAAGCCAGCGGTGTTTTTGATTGAGAGGAATGTGGGTGCCATTTGACTGTCATTGCCGATTGTGCTTTTAGTTGCGCCGGCAATGGGCTGCATTTTCACATCTCCGTTTTGTTCAGCGGAAAGGTTGGTGCTGTTGGACGTATGTGGAACTGCCGCGGCTTGGAATTGAAGCGGATTCCCGTGGGACAGGTGATGTAAGACAATTTATTTTCGTCAATGGATGCTTCAGCTTTCATGTTTGCTTTCAAAATTTAGCTTGTAGCAGATTGAACTGTATAGTGCCACTTAGCAGTTTTTTTGACAACGATACTAGTGCAGCGTGTTCTACCGGAAACAAATTCCTTGTGTGTCCTACATACTTGGCAATAAAGATGATTCTGATTCTGATTAGCACAACATTTCACAAGTACAGAGACAAAAACATGCCTGCATCCCTTTTATTATCGCTCAACAAAATTGAATGAGATGTCGCTTCTGGTGGGTTTAAATCCACATTGCCGACACACTTGTGTCTGGTCACCTGGTACTTATACGTGAACCTCTTATTGCACGCCTTGCAACCAAACGGCTTCTCGCCGGTGTGTGTCCTCATGTGTATCATCACATACTTTTGACTGGAGAATCTTTTATGGCAAACGGGGCAGGTGAAATTGCCCCCAGTGTGCGTTCTCATGTGTAACACCATATGATCCTTGCGGGAGAAAACCTTTATGGCAAACAGAGCATGTCAAGGGTTTCTCGCCGGCGTGCGGCACCATTTCGCACTTATCTCGGAAGCTGTTTGTGCACTCGTCGTAGGAGACGGATGTCTCGCCCGTGTGGATCATCATGTGCTCCTTGAAAGAGAAACTTTTCGCGCTAGCGGAGCAAGTCAAAGGTTTTTCTCCGTTGTGCGTTGTCATGTGTCGGTTCAAGCTTGCCATGCAGCCGAATATTTTCCCGCATTCCGAGCACATTAATTTCATGGGGTTCCTGTCGGGATCTTTGCCGTCATCGCTGTGCTCAATCGCAAAAGACTGCGACATGCCGTCGTCCGGGTCGGATAGCTGAATGGGGTTTTCTGGTTGTGGGCAAGGTGCGTCCGTGGTCGCGAGTGGGCTGGAGGAAATCGGTAGCTCAGGAGCGTGGGTTCTCATGTGTGTCATCATTTTATGCCTGTCTCCGAATGTTTTAGTGCAAAATAAACAGGAAAAAGGTTTCTCACCAGTGTGTATTCGCATGTGGCGATCCCTGTGGTGCTTTAACGAGAATATTTTGGAGCAAAACGAGCAAGCAAACGGTTTCTCTCCGGTGTGCGTCCTCATGTGTCGGTTCAACGTTCCCTTCCGACTGAAGGTTTTGCCGCATTCGGAGCAGTTGAAGAGTCGGACGTCTGCGTGATGGCCGGCGACACCTTTGCCTTCGTTCCAACGCTTCAAACGACTTTCGGCGTCGTCGCTGCGATCCGTCTCTGACGACGTGACGTCACGCTCGTCCATGTCGGACAGTGGCGCGCTGCTTGAGTGTGGGTGTGATGTTCCCCCGGCATATCTGTTCTCCTCACTTTCGCTGCAGTGAAGTTGGTAAGAGTGAGCTCTCTTTTCATTCACTTCACCCTTCACAGGACGATCAGCGAGGGCTATGGTGATGACATCTCCATCATTTGAATCGAGAAGCTGCTCCCCATCCAGATAATTCCACACGGCCTCTTCTTTTTTAATGATGTGGGGCTCTGCTGCCGCTTCTTGGGGCTCAGGGTATTCCTCTGCAAGGTGCTGGGTATCTGCAGCTGAGAAAGGTTGTGATTAACATCCTTGGCCTTTAATATGGTGCATACCGAATAGATACAGAGTGTCAGTACCAGGCGATTTAGCAAAAGCTACGATAAAGTACAACAATTGCGCGTGCAAGACTTAAAACGGTAAAGTAAACAAACCGGCTTTGTCTATCCCCGATTGAGGCGTGTAAAACGCGTCCAGTAGTTCGCGTTGGCGCACGTTCTCTTCTTTCGATTGACAAAGTTCCTCCTCGTACTCCGCTATTGTCTTCTCAAGTAGTTCGAATATATCTTCCAATGCCACGTTTAGTCGCCGTTTCACTAACTCTCGCAGTATTTGTACTTTGCACATGTTTGTTTTTCACGCTCGTTCGCTGCTGAGCGGCTCGATGCTAACTTCCGGTTTTTCTTCTTCTGTGGTTTTGGCGAGCGAGCCCGTATTTAAAGTTTTACAATGTTCCTAATTCAGTGTTTTATCACATTAGGTCGGATTGTAATTGTTTATGACAAATTGATGTGGTAAAGCCACAGCATAATATAGTGTTTATTTACAACAGACTATGTTGGTAGTAAAAGTATTTATATTTTTTTCCATGAGTAAGTTTGTCTCTTGCCGCTTCCTGTTGCTTCACGATGATTGGTTGATGGAAAACGAAGATGGCGCTGCCCGCGAAGTAACATAAACGATTAATCTGTTTTGTATATAGCTTAATTAATGCAAGTTCCTTCTCGTATCTCGTTAATCAAAATTTACACCGGGCGCAACGTTGGAGGGGAATAAATGTAAGATCGCGAAATTTACTCAATTACAACTGAATTTAAACTCAGAAAAATGTAAACCTGCGGTGTTATCAATTGGAAAACAGTCAGCCTCAATTCATGGATCGATTGCTTTTACCTGGTTTAATAGCGATCGCCTCAGTTAAAAACATTAAAAGAGAACCGATCGCGTAACGCTTTTCTTGTTTCGTTTTTTTAATCACTTAGCAAAAACGATGCCTGCCTTCCGGCAAGTCGGGGAGAAACAGCTTCCGAACCCCGTGCTGTGTATGGCTTGGTCCCCCAAAAGAGATCTCATCGCTCTGGCCAGCACAACTGGAGAAGTATGTGTCAAGAAACATTGCAATAAGGATGTTGTACTGTTTTATATCTTCATGATTTCTCTGGAGTATATACATATATATGTATTTTTGTAGTTGCTGCTGCACCGCTTAGCCAGCTTCCATCGAGTTTGGAGCCTGGCCCCCAGCGAACATATCGGAAAGGAGATCACCTCACTTGCCTGGAGACCCGATGGCAAAAGTGAGGGATGCTAGTGTCTCTCTCTCTTTATTAATTGTATTGATTGGGAATGCTTAATTTTTTTTTTTGAATTTGTATTTGTTTTAGTGTTACTTTTCTCTTTGGAATATGTGATATGTTAGTCAGCTGCATTATTTGGAACATTTATAATGAATTCCTTCCTCTCTTCTTCTCTTGATTGGTCGGTCAGTTCTGGCCTTCAGCCTTGGCGACACCAAGCAGGTGGTGTTGTGCAGTGTGGAGAAAGCGGAGATCCTTCACGTCTTCCACACGCTGAAGCCCGTCAGCTGCATGCACTGGATGGAGGTGACGGAGGAATGCAGGTCGGCATTTTTCATTGATTTTAATGTTTTTTTTTTTTTTTTTTACCTTAAAGGACAACCGACCTCACTTTTTTGTTTCTTAACTGACATCAGAAAAACGTTTTATAGCATCTAAAATAGCCAAAACACGCAGTATGATATTTTTATTCAAATGCAAAACACCAATAAAAATGACTTAAAGTGTCCAAAATTTGCCAAAAAATTGAGCTGCGAATTGGGCATTTTCAGAAAGTCCCGCCCCCAGTTTGTGACATCACACCAAGACTTCTTGCATTGCTAGTGAATCAAAACAATGGCTTCAGATTCAGAGAATATGCTTTCTTGTTACACATCCAGTTATGAATATGATTTAAATAGTTCTGCAGAGGAAAGCATACATGTTTGCAATCGATTAAAGAATTTATTCCGTGCCATTTTGAGGCAACATTGGGGGGAAATGTATCACCAAAAAAACAGGCAGAAAATGGTGACCAAGCTCCGTGTGAGGAATTAATCAGCCCGTTTCCACAGGCTGATTAATTCCTTACATGGAGCTTTGTCGCCCTCTTCTGCCTCTTTTTTTGGTGGCACACGAAGTTTTCAGCCCAGCCAAGTACAGCCAAATGCATTGACGTGATGGAAGGACTGCTACAATGTGTCATTTTTTTCGGTCAGGGGCGTTCCTTCAGTGACGTCACGTACGGACTCGTCACCAACTCAAAAACAAGACTTCCGGAATATTCAGCGCGAGTCTTAAAATGGAAAATAACGCTACATGCGGTGGAATCTTTGTAAAATACGCTCAGTAGAAGTCATTTGAAGCCATTTTACAAATTATGGACACAACTTGTCCGGAGACGTCGGTTGTCCTTTAAGGTTGACCAAGGAGCCTTTTTGTGTGAATGCTCCCCAGCTCCCTCGGATCGTTTTATCAGTCAGAGGATGAATCCAAGCTATTTCTGCCCAAACTAGCCTCCCTCCCCAAGAGGTAAGCGAGATAGATCACAAACACCAAATCGTCGGGTTACCTGATCTCACTTTTTTTAATGTTCTCCAGCTACAGCACATCATCAAAGCTCTTCAGGTGAAGCCATTCCCAACACTTGTTTTTAAAGCATATTTCAAATATTTCATGATGTGTTTCTTTTAGCAGCGAGGAGAAATCTGACGAGATCATGAACCTCCTCGGAGAAGTCCGGTAACTTGATGTGTCGCCAAGCGCAACAGCCTTGTTTGAATTTGTTCTCTCTATTTTTATTTGTTTATTTTTTATGTATCTAGTTATATAGCTTGCTAACTATCTATCTATCTGTCTAGCTAGCCAGCGAGCTAGCTCGCTATCTAGCTATTTATCAAGCTAGGCAAGATAGCAAGCTAGCGAGATAGCTATATAGGTAGCTATCTCACTAGCTAGCTATCTCGAGCTAGATAGCTAGCTATCTAGCTATCTCGCTATCTAGCTATCTCGCTCGCTAATAATAATAATAATAATAATAATAAATAATACATTTCATTTATAAGCTCTCAAGGTCACTTTAATAATAATAATACATTTCGTCACAGGATCGGTTTCTCTGTGGGTGAGCAGCGGCAGCCAATGCGCCAGCGTTCACTCAACCCGGAATAACTAACATAGATAGAACGTTAGCTAGCTAGATATTTAATAGATACCTAATAGATAGATAGCTAGCTAGATAGTTTATAGATAGCAAATATATAGCTAGCTAGGTAGCCAGCTAGCTAGTTAGCTAATAGATAGCAATTAGATAGTTCGCTAAGTAGCCAGCTAGATCGCTAGCTAGATAGCCAGCTAGATAGTTCAAGTGAGCAACATAATGTAAAAAGTGTGTCAAAACACACACATGAATGTGTTTGTGTTTATTTATTTATTCATTTTTTTGTGTATTTATTTGTTTATTAACGTGTTTATTTATTTTTGATCATGTATTTGTCCAGCGATTTTTTTATTTATTTAGTCACTTATGTTTGTTTATTTTTATGTGTGCTTGTCTCTGCGCAGGCTGAACATCCTGGTCCTCGGAGGAGATGGCGGTCAGGTGGAGCTTTACGCCTACGGGATGTACAAGATTGCAACGTTAGCCGGAGTGAGAGACATTTTCAAATGTTTGCCGCCAATAGAAGTCAAATATCCGATCGAGCTCGTCTTTTCAAAGTCAGATTACAAAAAAATCTGGCAAAGACCGGCGGTTCCCTTTGAAGTGAAAAGTGCAGAGATTTTTTTTTTTGAAATACATTTTGATGGATTCTAAAGTTAATTGCTGAGAACTACAGAACGGCAATGACGCAGCGTTACGTGCCAATGGCGTTTAAGAGTCTAGAAAAGAGGGTATGATTTTTCATGAACGCTTCCTGTATGAGCTCTTCCTGTGAAGGACTTTCAAGTCGTAAATTACTTCTGTGATAAAGGAGTTTCCCAAGTCTTAAATTCTGTCCAAGGCCAGATCTCCTAGATCACAGGTGTCAAAGTCAAGGCCCGCGGGCCAAATCCGGCCCGCCACATCATTTTTTTCGGCCCGCGAAAGCAAATCAAACTTGTTAAATTCTATGATGATTGCTAAAATCTGAGCCAAAATTTCATATTTTTGGATGTCGACCACAAGAAATGTCATTATTCTTGACTTCAGATTTGAAAACGAGTTATTCATTAATTTGCTGTGTGCTCTATATGTAACCGGGACTATCGATATATACCCTGTTTTGAAGGCATTTAAACCATTCTAATCCGGATATAACGAGACCTGTATATGTAATATTTGAAATTCATAACGGCCCTCGAGAGGAAACCATAACTACAATGTGGCCCGCGGCAAAAAAATGACTTTGACACCCCTGTCCTAGATGAAGATGACAGTTTAACAAGCAGTGTCTGTTGACCTCAGATTGACCCCAGGTTTCTTTGTGCTTCAATTGTGTATTTGAGTCACACATGTTGACTAAGCATATAACAGCATGAAACTTTTAAATATGATAACTTCTTATTTTCTATCAGATTCATATCCGCACACCCCCTTTTTTTTTGTGTGGAAATTCGATCCAATCCTGACCCCCGATTTGACGTTGCAGGTTTCCGGAAGCTGTCGCACTCTCAATCTGGCCAGTGACCTCAAGTCACTGGCCGTCATCACGGAGGTGAAATCTACAGAGGACCACGTGGAGATTTGCTACGTTCAGGTGAGACGAGCTTTTACAACGGACAAATTCAGCTTTGTGAATTTGTGTCATCAACTGAATTTCTCTCGCTGTAGCTGGACACGGGCCTGCTGGCCGACTGCCTTCCCGAGCTTACCAGGATGGCGCGCAAGTTCACCCACATCTCCACGCTGCTGCAGTACCTGCACCTGTCGCTCACGTGCATGTGCGAGGCCTGGGAGGAAATCCTCATGCAGATGGACCTCCGACTCACCAAGTTTGTGCAGGTTGGCTCCCCCCTTTGCAACGTAACCGGCTCCTCTTCTCTTCTTCTTCTTCTTCTTCTTCTTCTTCTTCTTCTTCTTCTTCTTATTATTATTATTATTATTATTATTAGTGGTAATAGTAGTATTAGTATTGGTAGTAGTATTGGTATTAGTATTGGCTTTAGTATTATTCTTAGTATTTTTATATTATATTTTGTTCTTGTTATTTTATTTATTGTTGTTTTGTTATTATTGTTATTATTATCTTTATTATATTTTGTTATTGTTGTTATTTTATTCGTTTTTATGTTTGTTGTTATTATATTTAGTTATTATTGTCATTTTGTTATTCTTCTTCTTCTTCTTCTTCTTCTTCTTCTTCTTCTTCTTCTTCTTCTTATTATTATTATTATTATTATTACTATTATTATTGTTATTTTTTGTTATTTATTTTTATTATGGTATTTCTTTATTGTTTTATTTATTTATTATTATTGTTTTGTTGATTATTCTTATGTTGTTTATTATTATTGTTATTATTTTATATATTGATGTTATTGTTATTTTATTAATTATTGTTATCATTATTATTATGTTATTGATATTTATTATTATTATTGTTATTTATTAATATGATTTTATTTATTTACTATTATTGTTTTGTTATTTTATTTATTATATTCATTGGTATTTTATTTATTATTAGTAATAGTATTTTATTATTGTATTGTTATTTTATTTATTTTTATTGTTATTATCATCATTTTTATTTTTTTATTATTATTATGTTATTGTTGTTTTATTTTATATTATTATTATTATAAAATAAATTATTATTATTATTTTATATTATTATTATTATTATTAGTGTACTGTTGTTGTTATTATTATTATTGTTATTTTAACCTGTAGGAAAAGCACACAAGCACACAAGTACAGGACGAGTTCCTGGATCTTCTTCTGTGGGGGCAATCGAGGTGGAGGACACTTAAATTCCTTCCATGTCGTTGGCTTCAGTGTTGTGTCGGTCGAACACTAACTTGGTATTACTACTTTCCAGTCCTGAACTGCAGGCTCTTCTTATGAACCAGCTGACGGTGAAGGTGAGTGCAAAAGTTTTACGGCAAAATGGGTTGACCGAGTTGCAGGAAAAGTGCCATGGGGGGGATTTTTTGGTTGCTGGAGCAGGGGGAGGGTGTTATTGATCCATCGATCATCTTTTTGTCTGACTGCAATTTGGACAGAATTATAATTATTGAGATTTTTTTTTTTTACGGGGGGACTACATTATTTCTTTATTTCTTTCTTTATTTTTTTCTTTATTTATTCTTACCTTAATTTGGACTGAATTATAATTTGTGGGAATTTTTTTAGGGGGGGACTAATTTATTTATGAGTATTGATTTATGTATTTATTATTTGTGCATTTATTTATTGTGTTATTTATTTCCTTTTTTTACTTTTTGAGCGACATTTGTCATTATTGGTCAGTAATTCTGTTGTCTTTTGTAATGCTGTAAATTATTATTATTATTATTATTATTATTATTATTATTATTATTATTATTATTATTATTATTATTATAACCAAATTAATCCTAATTTGTCTTTTTTTCCTCCATCATTTTGCCAGGTAATTTTTAGTTCTTTAGTAAACAATTATAGTTGAGAGAAGAAGTTACCAAAATAAAAGTCTTGACTGGATCAATTCAATGTTTTTTTTTTTTTTTTTGTTTCCACGGTCTGATTAATTCCTTACACTGAGTTTTGTCGCCCTCTTCTGCCTGTTTTTGGTGCTACATGAAGTTTTCAGACCAAACAAAGTACAGCAAAATGCATTGACGTGATGGAAGGACTGCTACAATGTGTCCTTTTTTCGGTCAGGAGCGTTCCTTCAGTGACGTCACGTACGGACTCGTCACCAACTCAAAAACAAGACTTCCGGAATATTCAGCGCGAGTCTTAAAACGTAAAATATAGCTATATGCCGTGGAATCTTTGTAAAATACGCTCAGTAGAAGTCATTTGAAGCCATTTTACAAATTATGGACACAACTTGTCCGGAGATGTCGGTTGTCCTTTAATTAAAGTGCAACTTGACCCTTTTATTTTTTTGTATCCTTTTACATAACACGTTCTGTTTTTGTTTTCACAGGGCCTGAAGAAACTTGGCCAAACCATTGAGTCATCTTACTCCAGCATCCAGAAGCTGGTGATCAGCCACCTTCAAAGGTACGAGGCGTCCATCTTTAGTGTCCTTTTCCCTTTTGAACGCATCCGGCATTAAAAAAAAAACTCTCGCTTGCTTGTCTGTTAGCGGCTCCGAGGCGCTTCTTTACCACCTGAGTGAGGTGAAAGGCATGTCGCTTTGGAAGAAAAAGTTCCAGCCCCTCGGCTTGGATTCGGACACCATAGAAGGTAGAGCGCAACGTTGGCGTGGCGACTGAGCAGCAAATTTTTCACGTTTTAATTATTATTATTATTTTTATAAATCAGGCGCCATCACAGCAGTGGGCTCCTTTTCCTTAAAGACAAGCGAACTCCTGCAGTAAGTTTCTTTCCTGGTTTCGTAATCATCGTTGGAAACGTGAGATTTTAACCCCTGATTTAATTTTGTTTATTTATTTATTGGTGTATTTATTTTTGGGACATGTAGGGTGATCGACAAGAGCATGAAGAACTTTAAAGCCTTTTTCCGTTGGCTCTATGTGGGTATGTTACTTTTTTGACTTTCTCAATACAGTGATACCTCGGTTTACGAACGATTTAGCTCATGAACTTTTTGCCTTTACGAACATTAAATTCACAAAAATATAATAATGTTAGCATACAAACTAGTTTTCGGCGGATGAACACCAAACCACACGATCGAACAGCGTCACGGTTGCTGGCGGACTCGTTTTCGTCACCCCCTTTCTTTGAGTGCAGACGTGGTTTGTTATCGAGGATACTTTTGCTATTATGGGACAGAAAAAGACCCCACAACAGGCTAGTGTTAAGCTGAAAAGGACACAAAAGAGAGTTACGGTCAAGCAGAAGAAGGAGATCATCGAAAAACAGCAACGAGGTCTGTGTTTGCGTGACTTAGCGTACCAGTACGCTAAATCTACCATTGCTACGTGTGGCTCAGGGTGTTTCTGTGTTGTCTAAGAAACTTCTGTTTATTCTGATTAATGAAAATCAGCTAGCTTTGATGAGAAAGCACGACAACTTCACTCGGATATCATCAAGAGGCAACTTCATCGACCATCACAAAGGTAAATAAAACCACTTTATTATACAGTATGGTTTATTTCTTTAATTATAATACAATACCACATTTATTAACCATAAAATAAGTTATCTTTTTTGTGGAGTTTTAAGGCTTATTTAGTAGAAAATTGTGTTTTATGGGGACCTGGGAACGGATTATTCTCATTTTTAATGGTTTCTTATGGGAAATAAATGATTGGCAGATGAACTTTTCGCCTTACACACACTTTCTGGGAACCAATAAAGTTCGTAAACCGAGGTATCGCTTCAAATTCCTTGTGTGTTCTACATACTTGGCAATAGATGATTCTGATTCTGATTCTGATAACTATTCGGGATCTGCACGTCTGCATTATACTGGCCCCCGGTGGCCAAAAATGGTACTACAAGTGGCAGCATAACGTCTATTGAATTGAAAGTGAATAATAATAATAATACATTTCATTTATCAGCACCTTTCAAAACTCTCAAGGTCACTTTATTAAAGTTCACATTTTTTTTAAATACAATTTTGGGTGGCGGAGTGAGTTTAATGCCATTTCCAGTAACTTTTTATTCCCTTATTATTTTTTGTTCTAACATTTTTTTTCCGTCTCTGTAGCGATGCTAAGAATGTGCGACGAGCACGTCCCTCCAGAACTCAACAAGGTGAGATACGTATTTTTGTGGTCTTGAACAAAACCCCCCTTTCAAAAGTCACCCACGGGATCTAGCTGGTCTTTTAAAAGTCAGATTTAAAACAAAAATCTGGCAAACCACCATTTTCACACATGATTACATGTCTGAAACTGAACAGGAAGTCAGCCATTTTGGGTCAATTCCAAACTTGTACATTGACAAGGTCTAGCTGGATTTTTTTTTGTAATTTTAATTTATACAGTATGCGTATCATAATGGACAAAGGTAAATGAAATGACTTTATTATACAGTAAAGTTTATTTCTTTAATTACAATACAATAGCACATTTCTCATACATAAAATAAGGTATATTTGTGTAGTTTCAAAGCATATTTAGTAGAAATTTATGTTTTATGGGGACCTGGGAACGGATTATTCTCATTTTAATGGTTTCCTATTGGAAATTAATGTTTGGAATACACACTTCATCAAATTTTTAACGTGCTCCTTCAGATGACACAGAAGGACATCGCCTTTGTCGCCGATTTCCTCTCCGAGCATTTCAGCAAGGTACAAGCGAAATAAATAAATAAAAGTATAGAATAAAACTTCCTGCTGATTCACTCTCAAGTCTTACCTTCTCTCCACTCCACAGAACGAGCAACTTTTTGATCGCAAAGGAAAGTACTTCAACGTGGAGCGAGTGGGTCAGGTGATAATAATCATAATACATTTCATTTCTAAGCGCCTTTCAAAACACTCAAGGTCAACTTACAGTCACAGCATAAGTTTTTCTGTGGGTGAGCAGCGGCAGCCACACGTGCCAGCGTTCACTCGAACCGGAAGCAACTCAAATAGATACAAAGCTAGCTAGCTAGTTAATAGAGAGCTAATAGATAGCTAGATAAATAGATATATAGCTAATAGATAGCTAGCTAGCCAGCCAGATAGCTAAATAGATAGCCAGCTACATAGCTGGCTAGGTCGCTGGCCAGCTAGGTATCTAGGGAGCTAGCTAGCTAGATACATAAACGAGCTTGAACGCAGAATTCCATGTTATATATGACCAATATATATCTCACTAGCTAATAGATAGCAAATATATAGCCAGTTAGGTAGCCAGCTAAAAAGCGGTGAGGACAAAATAGTCCAAAATTCGTTTTCTTTAGGATGTTCTGCAGCTGAAAATGTGCTTGTTTTATTATTTTAGTACCTGAAGGACGAGGATGAGGATCTCGTATCTCCACCGAGTACCAAAGGCAACCAATGGCTCAAGTTTTTACAGGACAGCACACGCCTCAAGGGTGATTTTCAAATTAGCATATTTTTTTGTTAACGGCATTTGCAAAATGTTTAGATGGTGTGTCAGATGTTCGGTCGGACACTGTGAACAAAGTCTCGAACACAGAAAGATTGTCTTTTACTGCCGGCAGGTGACGCAGCCATTCATGACGGACGCCTTAATTCTGCCGCCCTCTGCCAAGCTATTTATTAAGAGTATATGCAAATTAAAGTGATACATTAGTAAAACATTGTCTTTTCCATGAACTGACAAATTTGTAACCTGGCTCATGAGCTCTTCCCGTGAAGGACTTTCAAGTCTTAAATTACTTCTGTGATAAAGGAGTTTCCCAAGTGCTAAATTCTGTCCAAGGCCAGATCTCTTAGATGAAGATGACAGTTTAACCTGCTGTGTCTGTTGACCTCAGATTGACCTCAGGCCATCTGCGCCTTTTGTTTGGTTGGCCAGCTAAGAATGAAACTTTTAAATATGATAACTTCTTATTCTATCTAATCTCTATCATGGTGTTATTGTATTTTGTTTTTTTTTTACCCTTCAGAGAGCCCATTGCTGTTTCCTTCCTTTCCCCAAAAGTCTTTGCATTTTGTTAAACGGATGATGGAGAATGTGATCGAACTGTGCCTGCAGAAACCTGCGGTGATACTTTTTATTTTCTCTATCCAAGTGAATTATGATTGTGTGATTTTATTTTATTAACAAAATACGAATGGTCATGTGATTCCTTTTATGTTATTTTTTTTTAACGCAGGAAGTTATTGGCAAATCTGTGAAGCAGTCCGCCGTTCTGCCATTGTATTCAGCATCACAGCGGTAGGCTAACTTGCCTCTTGGGTTGACCGTGCCTTATTCCAAATCTTATTTATGATTGCAATTCTAAATGTTGCTCTTTTTTTTATCAACTCGACAGCCTTGAAAAAACACCGCGACACTTTGAGCTTCCATCCTTGTAAGTAAAATGCATTCAGAATTGCACTAAATTATTATTATTATTATTGTTATTATTATTATTATTATTGTTATTCGCAGTATAGCTAACAGAGCCAGATAGACAGTTAGCTAACTAGCTAGATAGCCGTATAGCTAATAAATAGCCAGCTACATCGCTAGCTAGCTAGACAGATAGCAAATAGATAGCAAATGGATAAATAGCCAGGTACATAGCTAGCCAGCTAGCTTGACAGATATCAAATGGATAAATAGCCAGCTACATAGCTAGCTAGCTAGACAGATAGCAAATGGATAAATAGCCAACTACATCCAAAAAGTAAATAAATAACAAAACAAACAAATAAATACATAAATAATAAATACGTACATAGATAAATACTCAAAAATAAATTGGTCCCCCCTAAAAAATATATATAATTCTGTACAAATTGAGGTCAGACAAAAAGATAATTATATATATATATTAGAATAAAATAGTGTGTATAATAATAAGAATTTTATATATACAGTATATATACATATGTGTGTGTTTATGTGCGTTTTCCACAGATGGAATGACAACAAGGCCAAAATGCACTACACGGTGTTCTGCATGCCCCACATTTTCCCACACAAACTCTACTTGCTGCGCAAAGCAAGTGACCCAAACAGGTGGACTTTTAATTTTCCAGCATTTTCCAAGTATGATCTTTTTATATTTATTTTTTATTCTTACTCATAAGCATTTTTTTGGCAGCCGCGTCCCGAACGGCGTCGCGTCCCTCGACTTGAGTCACCATCTCGACGCCTCCGATGGCGAGAGTGCAGAGTCCCGGTGAGTGTGATGGTTTACGGATCCAACCAGGGCAGAACTGGCCTTTATCCGTATGATAACCTGGTCTTTTCCAGGCCGCGGTGCGTTTACAGCTGCCTGGATGCTCGTTTCTATACCGACGAGATGCTGACTGTGGTCCTTCAAGGAACAGAAGACGAAAACAGTCGCAGCCTCCTGGCCCAGGTTCCTCTCAGCTCCTCCACCCTCAAGTGTGAGATTGACTTCAACTGGACACCCAATATGAGGTGCGATTTTGCCTCTTTTAAGGACAACCGACAGCTCGCGACAAGTTGCGTGCATAATTTGTAAAATCACTTCAAATGACTTCTACTGAGCGCATTTTACAAAGATTCCACCGCATATAACTACATTTTACTTTTTAAAAGTCACGCTGAATATTCAGGAAGTCTTGTTTTTGAGGTGATGGCGATCCCCGAAGTGACGTCACGGAAGGAACGCCCCTGACCGAGAAAGCGACACACAATGCATTTTGGGTACTTTTTTCATCTGAAACACAAATTAGAAGAAAAACTACATTAATAACGCGATGGTGAATCGTTGTGTGGCAGCCAATTGCGGTAACACGCATAAAGAAGGTGTAATTTTACATAAAATCCCAGCGGACAAAGCAGCCATTTCCAACAGACCAGAGCAGTAGAGCACCAGCGGAGGCGAACGAGGAAGCTAACCAGAGTTAGCGATTCGGCGCTTGGATAGTGGAAGTTGAATGCATATTTACTCATTTAGTCACACTGCATGCTAACTGTGAGCTCACCCGGTGAATGAGAGCAATCGGCATATTAATGATGCTAACCGATCGGACAAACATCCCACTTTCCACCGTGTCATTTGTTACTCTGTAGCGCTGTCGGAGCTTTCTCTCTCGTCTCAACATCTCTGATGCGCGTGTGCTGCTCAAATTGTGCCGCTGTGTCTTTTTTGTGTGTGCGAAAACCCACCCCTCTATCTTCTATCACGGATTTTAACCAATCACAGGCAGCTTTAACCGAACTTCGGCTCTTCTGAGTGGCTTACATATAACTTTCAGACATGGCACCAACCTTAAAGGACAACCGACATCACTTTTTTGTTTTCTAAGTGACATCAGAAAAACGTTTTTTTTTTTTTGTAGCACCAAAAAGAGGCAGAAGATGGCGACAAAGCTCCGTGTAAGGAATTAATCAGCCCGTGGGAACGGGCTGATTAATACACTTAAGTTTTCAGACCAAACAAAGTACCGCAAAATGCATTGATGTGATGGAAGGACTGCTGCAATGTGTGTTTTTTCGGTCATGGGCGTTCCTTCAGTGACGTCACGTGAGGACTCCTCACCAATTCAAAAACAAGACTTCCGGAATATTCAGCACGAGTCTTAAAACATAAAATATAGCTATATGCGGTGGAATCTTTGTAAAATACGCTCAGTAGAAGTCATTTGAAGCCATTTTACAAATTATGGACACAACTTGTCCGGAGACGTCGGTTGTCCTTTAAAATGGTTCCTACTCTCATACTTTCTTGTTGTAAGATTTGCCACTTGTACATTCAGGTTGGACCAGCAGAGCGACAGCATTCCCTGCCAGGGCCTGCTGCTGGGAAATCAATGGCGAGAACTGGAGGGCATGAAGGCCCAGTTCGTAGCAGTCAACGGCATACGAGAAGTCGCCTGCGTGGTAAGCGGCAATGTCACGCGCGGTACATAATCCTTTAAAGGACAACCGACACCATTTTTTTTGGTTTCCTAACTGACATCAGAAAAACGTTTTATAGCATCTAAAATAGCCAAAACACACATATTTTTAGTCAAATTCAAAACACCAATAAAAAATGAGTTAAAGTGTCCCAAAACTACTTCAAAATGACCCCGGAAATTGAGAGTTTCAGAAGGTCCCGCCCCCTTGTTTGTGACGTCACGCCTGGACGTCTTGCTTTGCTCTAGAATCAAAATAATGGCTTCAGATTCTGAGAAGATGCTTTCTTGTTAATCATCCAGTTATGAATATGATTCAAATAGTTCTGAAGAGGAAAGCATAAATGTTTGCAATCGATTAAAGAAGTCCTTCCGGATCAATTCGAGCCGTCTGGACTCCAATGTAGCGTCCCAGAAAAAGCACAAGATGGCGCCCAAGCTCCATTGGAAATGGGCTGATTTGTCTGCTGGGAATTTGTGTCAACTAGTATCAAATAGTAGTCTTGGTGCAACACACAACGATTCACCATCGCGTTATTTATGTGTTTTCCTTCTAATTTCGCCATCAACACGAAGTTTTCAGGCTAAACGAAGTACCCAAACCAGGAATTGTCACTAACTCGAAAACAAGACTTCCTGAATATTCAGCGCAAGTCTTAAAAGGTAGAATATAGCTATATGCGGTGGAATCTTTGTAAAATACGCTCAGTCGAGGTCATTTGAAGTGATTTTACAAATTATGGACACAACTTGTCCGGAGGTGTCGGTTGTCCTTTAAAGATTCACACCTTCTTTCTCCATCTCTCAGCTGAGCGAAAATCTGAGACACCTCCGTGTCTTCGAAATGGACACGGAAGATGAAGACGACGAGGCGCAGAACGATACCGCCGAGCAGGACACGCTTGACGCCACCATGACCAGCCAGGGAGACGAGAGTGCCGAGGCTGGAAATGAAAAAGCGGTGAAAACTGAAGAGCGCTTGGAGTTGGAGGAAACGTCTGAACTGTAGATGGAATTGAATAGAATTTACTTGGCTTTTTTTTTTTTTTTATGGGAAAATGCAGCTGTTGTCATCATAAATTCAAGATGTGCTTCTGTGTGTGACTTTTTTACATGTAATATATTATATTTTATGTATATTTAATTATGATGTGTTATATTATATTTGTTAATTATATCATAGTAAATGCGAACAAATCTCGGAAATAACGTTAACGGCAATAAAACTCCTTAAGATGGCGGCGATGTACCCTCATATAAATACTGTACCACCACCGAAGAAGAACAACCCGGAAGTTAGCACGTCCAACCAGAAGAGAGAGTAATTGGTAAAAAACGTCTGTAATCCTTTAAATTTACTCTAATTATCCTTTATTTGTTTATGTGTACACTCGGGACACACCAAAAATAGTGTTTAGCGTCTGATTTTTATTTGTTTTGTGATTAAGGTCGTAACAGGATTCGCTTTTATGTTTTATTATTATTATTTATTGCTTGCCCCGCCTGTCTGGCGGCGTTCTCCAGCAGGAAAGATCTACTCGCCCATAAAGCACATGCATGCGGGTGAGAAACCTTTCGCCTGCTCGGTGTGCGCCAAAAGTTTCTCGAGCAAAAAGGAACATGATGACTTACATGAGGGGCCACACGGGGCAGAAACCGTTGACCCGTCCGTTTTGCGACAAGGGTTGCACAGGCGGACGCACGCGGGCGAGAAACCGTTTAGTTGCCATGTCAACAAACACAAATGCTCTGGTTAACACAACGACGCTGAGCGACTAATTAAGTTGTTAAAAATATGCATGCAACCAATATTTTAAACGTGAGCCTCCTAAACCAATTTGTTGTAGTACCAGGACTGACCTGTGAGAGGCAGCTTTGTTCCACAAACTGGTGGAATACTAAGATGAAACTTTTTGGAGGATATTTTGGATAATCTTCCCAAAAGAACCTCTGAACACTGTTTAAAAAAGGTGACATGGCGCATCACGCTGACAACAAACAGTTCCTCTGTAGCTGTCGTTTCTTCCCCCTGTTTTTTTTTTTCTCGGCTGTGTTTGTCATATATTTAATACGTGTTCCCGAAAAGATTTATGAACTGTCTTGACTATAATCTTTCTTTGTCTAGTATGTTTGTGTTCGCTTTATTATTTTGTTTGCTATGCCTGAATAGAAATTAAGACACTCGTAGCCTGGTTTGTGAATATGGAAACGATGTATTCAAAATTATAGAACTTTCAAATAAATTTGAAAACACAAAAATATGGATCTATTTAGTATTATTATCAGTTGTTATTATATTTTCATTAAACCAAATGCTTTTTACCGCTTTCATTTGATATCGACAAATTGTCAAGCATTTCATCCCTGGAGGGTTACCGTAGATATCCCAAAGATGGCGGCCCAATATGCGCATGCGCAGGATGGCTTTTTGGGCGGAACTGTCTACGTGGGCGTTTTGGGTCAGCACAACCCACATTATAGCTTATTCCTGCACGGAGAAAAGGAAAAAAAGGCCACATTCCGCATCCGTCGCTCAGCAGTCAACTACCGTGAGTGTATCAAAATGTGCAAAGTGAAAATTTTAAGAGCCTTGGTGGAGCAGCGACTTAACGTAGCCGTCGAAGAGATTTTCGGAATGTTCGAAAGAACCATCGCCGAGTACGAGGAAGAACTTTGCCGAACAAAAGAGGAGAACGTGAGGCAACGCGAACTTCTAGACAGTGTTTTTAACCATCAAACCGAACTGGACGCAGCAGGTTTGTTTTCTAATAAAATACACATCACGTCATCCAACAGTGTGTTGTTTAGTTTGGATTTGACCGATTTGAAGTTCACCTGTCCGCCATTGCAGTCAAACGGCCACCATTTTGACGTGCTTGTTTACATTTTGCATTACGACAAAAATAATAAAAATACGGATGAGTAATTATCAACATGCCGGTTATTCACGAATCAGATTGCAACGATCATGGGAGCAAATGTTGCCTGTGTATTTCTTTAACTTTTATGGTCTCGTGAAACTATTTATACAGGTGGGCTGCATTTCTTTAGGTTTCCACGTGTCTAAACACCATATCACATATTTTAAGGGAAAAAAACCATCTTGCTGTTCTTCCCTTTTTTGGCCCAGACGTTCAGCAGGTCATGGTGGAGAGTCAAGATGATGATGAGGAGGAGGAAGAGGACGAGGACGACGAGGAGATGCCGGCAAAGTTCCCCCTAATTAAAGAGGAAGAAGAAGAAGAGAACGTATGGAAGAGTCCAGCCTTACAGGAAGAAGACGTCACCACTTTCACGCTATCCGATATGCGTTTGAAGACCGAAGATGACGCCGCTCACTCTTCACGCCATCCAAGTAAAGAAAACAGAGCCGGCGGCTCGAGTCAATCCCCAACGACAGGAACCAGCGGCGAACACGGCGAAGATCTCTGCACGAGAGCAAACACAATGGCTCCCTTATCAGATACGGAAGACCTGATGTCGCACTCTTCCGACACGGACAACAACAACAAAGAAGCGTCCAACTCCAAAGGTGAAAGAAAACTCTTCGTCTGCTCCGATTGCGGTAAAACGTTTGTCAACAAAAGCGTTTTAAAAAACCACATGGTGACGCATACGGGAGAAAAACGTTTTGCCTGCTCGGTTTGCGATAAGAAATTCTCCTTGAAGCATCACGTGAACAGACACATGAGAATCCACACGGGCGAACATCCCTATTCCTGTTCGGTTTGCGCCAAAGGATTCCGCGATAAATTTGGCTTGAGGAGTCACATGAGCAAACACACCGGCCAGAAACCGTATTCGTGTCCAATTTGCGCTAAAGGTTTATCTTGTAACTCGTCGCTACGGATACACATGAGATTACACACAGAGGAGAAACCTTTTATGTGTACCGTTTGCGGTAAAGGTTTCTCCGGTAGTTCTTCTTTTAGCGTACATCTGAGACAACACACTGGGGAGAAACCTTTTGTCTGTCCCATTTGTAGCAAATGTTTTTCCCGGCAGGAAACGCTCACCGTGCACATTAAACGTCACGCCGAGGGCCAACAGGATCACAATGCGGCTGCTAATTGTCAGAGTTGAAACCATCGTTATACCGCAATGTACCAAACCTGTTGAACTACGTGACTGCACAAGCATTTTAACCGGCGTGGCAATTAAAGCCTATTACGGCTATTCAAACATCAACCAAAATAATCGGTGTAATGATTGTTTAATTTTTATTTTTTACCTTTATGTCCTCTAACCATTTACAGCATTTGTACACTGGTCTCAAACAATGATACAAAAATCCATACCTTGTAACCTTGTATTCTTAATTAAATACGTAACGAGGATTATTGTCCTTCTAATTTCATTCATTAAACACATTAACGCCACCCAGTGCAAACGAGAAAAGGAAATATATTATTATTGGAACAGTTACAGTTTGGAATGCGAATAACAATGTCGCATGAATAGCGAATAGCCGTGTTATCATTGATGCCTATTCTAGTGTATAGGTGGTATTACTTTTTGAAATGCATCGTATATTGTTTAAATTAATTGATACAGTGATACCTCAGCTTACAAACGCTTTAGCTAACGAACTTTTTGCTTTACGAACGTTAAATTTGCGAGAATGTAATCTTGGAATACAAACTATTTTTCGGGAAGCGCCACAATGAGTGATGTGTCATTCGCGAACGAGCCGGTTCTTGGAGCTCCTAACAATGAGCTGAAAATGGCAGATGGCTTTTGTCCCCTCTATTCTCAGCCCCCAGTCTTCGGTTAAAGCTGCACGTGATTGGTCAAGATTCGTGGTAGGGGAGGGAGGAGACACACGCAGCAGTTAGTGGGGCGAGGGGTTACAGAAACACACACACACACGCAAAAGGGAGACGACAGATCTTGAAACAAAAAAAAAAAAAACTAAAGTGAAAAGGTGAGAACATGAATAGAAAACACAGTGAAATATGGACTCGTACACTACAGTTTATTTCTTTAATTACAATACCATAGCACATTTATTATACATAA
Source organism: Hippocampus bargibanti (assembly GCF_051943395.1). NCBI lineage: Eukaryota > Metazoa > Chordata > Actinopteri > Syngnathiformes > Syngnathidae > Hippocampus > Hippocampus bargibanti. The sequence continues at coordinate 1,696,801 of NC_142740.1, read as the reverse complement.
AATAAGGTATATTGTGTGTAGTTTTAAGCCTTATTTAGTTGAAAAGTTATGTTTTATGGGGACCTGGGAATGGATTATTCTCATTTTAATGGTTTCCTATGGGAAATAATGTTTTGGGATACACACTTTTTGCCTTATACACACTTTCTGGGAACCAATTAAGTTCGTAAGTCACGGTATCACTGTATGTTGTATTTTTTTCTGCCAATAATCTGAATCTGACCCCTCCCACCCCCCCAAAAAAAGTACATTTCGGTCAGGCCTTAATGATTTCATTTGTATATGCATAGACGTGTTACTGATCTATGTTTGAAACTATCAAACTGGCTAGCTAGCTGGCTAGCTATGTACTGTATCAACTATCAACTAGCTGGCGAGCTAGCTTTCTATCTATTTGAGTTACTTCCGGGTTGAGTGATGGACACCTATTCTGATTTCCACAGGAGTTTTGCAAGGAATCGATGGGTGTAAATTTCACAGAAATAAAATGCAAATAATTGCATTATTGACTGTTAATGTGCAAATATGATGCAGATTACTGGACTCCGATGAAGGACAATTACGTTTCACGTGATAGTACGCTCATTATTAACGTTATGTTCTGACATTGCAATTAGGTGACGATGGAAATTCCATATCAACGTTTCTGTAATATAATCTGTCATAAAAATGTATCCAATGTTGACATATAATAAACAAAAAAAACCCAACCCTTATATGAACCTTTTTTATGTGCCTTGACACAATTATCTTTCATCATAGCATAAATGTGGAAAAAATACAAGTACTGAAAACATGTTGAATTTATTTGAATCACATTTTAATTCTGATTTATTGGGGCGTGTTTGTGTGTGTGTTACTTCCGGGTTGAGTGAACGCTGGCGTTGCTCACCCGCAGAAAAGCTTATCCTGTGACTGTAAAGTGCCCTTCATAATTTTGAAAGACGCTTATAAATGACATATAATTATTATTATTAATTCAAGAAGTTTAAAAAATAATAATCTATCTGAAACACGCATCCGGTCTCGCTGTTAAATGTAAACGTTTGTCACCGGAAATGTAGTCTTTCCATATGTCGCCTTTTTGTGACGTCTAACATAGCCTATTTTTATGTCATATGCTAGCGCCAGCCAAGTGTTGACGATCTCTCACCCAAACACCAACATCACGCGAGTAACCGCTAAAAAATACATTCAAAAATGTGTAAAGTCCGAAAGCTGAGAACGTTGGTGACGCAACGGCTGAACGTGGCCGTCGAAGAAATATTCGAATTGTTTGAGAAGACCATCGCGGAGTACGAGGAGGAACTTTCTCGAAGCAAAGAGGAGAAAGAACGACAACGAAAACTCCTGGACGCTGTTCTCAATCCTCAGGTTCAACTACGCAGAGCAGGTTAAGTAACCTTTATTTCCCTTTTTTTTTGGGGGGGGGGGCGCTACAACTACCTGTCTTATGACGTCAATTAGGCTGTTCACAATTAACTGTTTCGAAATTTCAGAATGGGATATTGTTTGATTGATTGTTGACATGCTCTCTTTCTGGCCATTTACACGCTATCTAGCTAGCGATCCGTTGGCTATCCATTAGCTATATGCTAGCTGGCTAGCTAGCTTTCTATCTGTGATTTTAATAATGACATTCAGTGTATTAGCTAACTAACTATTTAGCTAGGTAGCTATTACCTATAGGGCAATCTAGGTGACTAGATTTCCAGCTAGCTATCTGTTGGCTGTCTATTAGCTATCTACTAGCTGGCTAGCTTGGTTTCTATCTATTTACTTCCGGGTTGAGTTGTCCTGTGACTGTAAAGTGACCTTGAGAGTTTTGAAAGGTGCTTATTAATGAAATGTATTATTATTATTATTATTATTATTATTTTCCATTAGCTAGCTAGATTTTTATATACTTCCAGGTTAAGTGAACGCTAGCGCGAGTGGCTGCCGCTGCTCACCCACAGAAAAACCTATCCTGTGACTGTAAAGTGACCTTGAGAGTTTTGAAAGGCGCTTATCAATAAAATGTATTATTGTTATTATTTCCATTAGCTAGCTAGCTTTCTTATTATTATGCTAAAAATGTATTACTGTAAAGTGACCTTGAGAGTTTTGAAAGGCGCTTATAAATGAAATGTATTATTATGATTATGTATTTAATATATACATGCATACATGCTAGCTTGTTTGCTATATTAAATTTCCATTATTGTTTCTCTTGATGCCATTTTTTTGGTAATATTTCTGCGTGTTTTGGCTTGGTTGTTGCAGATATTCAGGAAGTGTTGGTGAAAAGTCAAGAACAAGTTGAAGATGTCTACAGGGATGGGCCGGTAGAGCCCACCCACGTTAAAGAGGAAGAGCAAGAACCGTGGAGCAGTGGGGAAGTGGAGGAGCTTTACATGCCGGAGGAAGAAGCAAAATGTCCTCACTTCACATGGACTGGCGACATCCGCGTAAAGAGCGAGGAAGACAAAGATCAGTCCTCACAGCTTCATGGCCGTCAAACTGAGGAGAGCATGGAATCTGCTGCCAACACGCACGTGCTGGACTTCAATCCCCTCTCAGACACGCCCGTCGTGATGTCGCCGTTGTCTGACACGTATCACAGCCTTGACGCCAAGGTGCCTTCAAACTCCAAAAGCACCAAAAACCCCTTCGTCTGTCCCCAATGCCAGAGATCATTCGCCAATAAAAGTTCTCTAAAAATGCACATGATCATACACACGGGCGAGAAAAATTTTGCCTGTTCATTCTGCGCTAAGCGGTTCTGCAGAAAGTCCGACATGAAGAACCACTTGGCCACGCATACGAGAGAGAGACCTTTCACCTGCGTGATTTGCGCCAAGGATTTCACTCTGAGGAAGTACTTGATGATACACATGAAAACACACGCGGGAGCGGCACACGTAGGTCCGCGGGCGAGGACAAAAGACCGCCATAGCGAGGCGATCTCGAACGGATGCTCCACGACGAAGACGCACGGTGTGGAGAAACCTTTTGCCTGCTCGCTTAGCCCCAAACGCTTCAGCCGGGGTGACGACTTGAAGCTGCACGTGAGCAAACATGGCGGCGGGAAGATGTTAGCTTGCCACGCGCGCAATAAAAGGTTTGCCTATCAGAAGAACGCAATGATACACACCAGGACGCACGCGGGGGAGAAACCATTTGATTGCAACGGGTGCCGCCCCAGGCGCTCTTGCAAGTATCAGCTCGACAAACACAGGTGCTTCGTAATGGACGGCGCGGACGTGGCGGCGCATTCTGAAGCGACGGACAAACGGACTAACATCTCCGCACATGAGGACACACACCGGGGAGAAACCCTTCACATGCCCCGTGTGCAACAAAGGCTTCTCCACCAAGACTTACGTCTCCATGCACATGAGGACGCACACCGGCGAGAGACTCTTTAGCTGCGACGTCTGTCACAAAAGATTCACTTTTAAGACGCAAGTCTACAGTCACGTGTGTACCGGATATCAAAACAGCAATAACGACACTGCGGGACTTTAAAGGCGGGCGCCAGACTATTTGTTTCAAGTTTGTCCTGTTTCCTATAATAATAAAATGAAATTTCATTTATAAGCGCTTTTCAAAACTCTCAAGGTCACTTTACAGTCACAGGGTAAGTTTTTTTTCTCTGGGTGAGCAGCGGCAGACACCCACACCCACTTAGATAGAAACCTAGCTATATAGCTATTTAGCTAGAAAGCTAATACATAGCAAATAGCTGGCTAGCTAGGTAGCTAGATAAATAGCTATTTAGCCAGACAGCTGATAGATAGCAAATAGCGAGCGAGCTAGATAGCTAGCTAAATAACTAGCTATTTAGCCAGACAGCTAATAGATAGCAAATTGCCTGCTAGGTAGCCAGCTAGATTGCAATTTAAGCAGATAGCAAATAGCTAGGTAACTAGCTAGATGGATATATACCGAGATAGCTATTTAGCCAGACAGCTAGACTAATAAAGGCAAATCCAATCCAATTTAGTCAGACAGCTAATAGATAGCAAATAGCTAGCTAGATAGCTATTTAGCCAGGAAGCTATTAATAATAATAATAATACGTTACATCTATTAGACAGCAAATAGCTAGATATATAGCCAGCTAAATAGCTATTTAGCCAGACAGTTAATAGAGAGCATTTCTTTCATAACTTTGCTGCTGTGAAATGTAAATTTCTCCACTGCGAGACTAATAAAGGCAAATCCAATCCAAATATAAATGTGTCCCCTCTCAAAAAAGATTTTCACATTATTCAACGACCGCACAAAAATGCTACTTAGTATCAAACAAAATGTAATTCTAAAATATAAATTTAATGTCAAACATTTTCACGATAAAGAAAAAAAAAACAAAGACAACGATTACGAGGTGGCAGCAACGCGGTTATCCGCGTAAATTCACCACCGAAGAAGAAAATGCGGAAGTCATCAACATTGCCGTGTTGGCTGCTGGCTCGCGTTCGCTCTCTTTGCAGCCATTAAAAATGTGCAAAGTGAGGATACTCCGAGAGTTGGTGAAGCAACGACTAAACGTGGCTGTCGAAGAGATCTTCCAACTCTTCGAGAAAACCATCGCGGACTACGAGGAGGAACTTTGTCGATCCAAAAAGGAGAACGAGCGACAACGCGAACTGCTGGACGCTGTTCTCAAGCCTCAAGTTGGAAAAATACACACGTCGGGTTTGTTCTCGAGTTTGATCACATTTCACATTTCTACGATTTTATTTTGTAATCAATAATTGGTGTCGGCAACTTTGATGTGCCCGTCTGCATTGCGCTAATTTTATTGAATTAACTGACGTAACCATAGCGACAATCAAGAAACTACTCAATTAACTAATTCACTGCCATTCACGAATTTATTCGCGAATCAAAACTATGACGTAGAGCGCCATTCCCGAATTTGTTCGAGTTTTGTTAAGTCTCTGGGAAGCACATTTTCACTCACCGTATTTTTTTGGGGCAGGGTGCTGGTGTGAATGTTTTAATAACTTCATATTTGTCTTAGGTTGTAATGTGGCAGTTTTTTAACTCATTCACTGCCAGACGATATTAAAAAAAACTCCAGTGCCTGGGTTTTTGTCATTATCACTCGAATTCCATGACCCACAGAATATTGAGTTTTAGGACTACATAAACATCCAATGCAGCATAAGAAACCTTAGACTCTCTTCTTTCATCAGAAAAAAAAGAGTTAATTCCTAAGTTATATGCGTCTCGAGTTATCTGAGTGTGAAATGGGGCCCGCGGTACAAAATACAATACAATACAGACATTGATTTAGGACTACACAAACATGAGGATGCACGCTGGTGAGAAACCTTTTGCTTGCTCGCTTTGTCCCAAACGCTTCAGTGTTCTAAACCTTAGACTCTCTTCTTTCATCATTAAAAAAGAGTGATTTCCTAAGTTATACGTGTCTGGAGTTATCTGAGCTTGAAATGGGGGAGGATGTCCAAAATACAATGCAATACATACATATTGGTTTATATAGCGCTTTAACAAGAGCTGAAGCTGGAACTAAGCGTTTACATACCAAACAGGGAAATACTGCCCCCTTGTGGAAGGGATAAAAACATTGCCAAAGGCCATGTCCAGCGCTTTATCGGCACCCAAAGAAGAAAAAACAAAACTTGAACAAATTTAGGAATGGCGCTCTATGTTATATTTTCAATTCCCGAATAAATTCCTGAATGGTAGTGAATGAGTAAAAAAAAAAACTGCCCTCAAATTCTAGACTTTGACCAAGTAGTAGTATTCCAATTTTTCGCAGAAAAAAAAAGTTCCTCCATGTTCCTTTTTGTCCTTCAGACATCCAGCGAGTATTGGTGGAGAGTGAAGTAAAAGAAGTTACCTCTGAGAAGAACCAGGGGGGGAGCCAAAAGAGCCTCTTCATGTCAAAAAAGAAGAAAAAGAAGACCAGAATTATTGGAGCAGCTTTGCCGTCAAAACCGAGGACGACAGCGCAGGTGGTGAACGCGTAGAGGGCAACCTAAGCGGCGGCAGCTGGGAAATCGAAACGAAAGTCAACACGGACGACATCATCTCCGATTCGTCCGACACGGAACTCAGCGACGAATCTCCGGACGCTAAAAGTGACAACGACCCGTTAATCTGCACGGAATGCGGCAAAACGTTTATCCAGAGGAAGAACTTGAACCGGCACATGAGGACACACAGCGGGGAGAAACCGTTTGGGTGCTCGTTTTGCAGCAAGACCTTCACTAGGAAGTCCGATTTGAAGGTGCACGTGCAGGCCAAACACACGGGCGAGAAGCCCTTCGACTGCGACGTCTGCGCCAAAAAATTCCCCGTTAAGAAATATTTGATGATTCACATGAGGACGCATTCTCTGGAGAAACCGCTCGCTTGCTTCAAAATATCCGCCGCCAGCGGGGAATTGGAAACGCACGGCGGCGCATCGCAAGTGCCGCCGCCGTCCGACCCCTCCCAGTTCATCTGCGCCGAGTGCGGCAAAACTTTCAGCCTGAAGGGGACGCTAAAGCGCCACATGCGGACGCACACCGGAGAGAAACCCTTCAGCTGCACCGTGTGCTCCAAAAGCTTCTCCACCAAATCGGACATGAAGACGCACGCGGAGACCCACTCGGGCCGCAAACCCTTCAGCTGCACCGTCTGCGGCGAGACCTTCACGCTCAAGCAGTACCTGAAGATCCACATGAAACGCCACTTTGCCGACAAGCCCTTCGCTTGCGCCGTCTGCGCCAAACGCTTTTTCACCAAGGCGCACTTGAAGACGCACACCAGGACGCACACGGGCGAGAAACCATTCAGCTGCGAGGTTTGCGGACGCTGCTTCTTCTGCAAGCGGGACGTCCGCACCCACATGAGGACGCACACTGGTGAGAAACCTTTTACCTGCCCCGTGTGCCATAAAGGATTCTCCACCAAAGCTTACGTCAGCATGCACATGAGGACGCACACTGGCGAGAGACTGTTCAGCTGCGACGTCTGTCACAAAAGGTTCACGTTTAAGACGCAAGTTAATAGCCACGTTTGTATCGGGCGGAAAAAAAACAATCAAGGGTCCGCGGGACAGTAGCTCGATCTTTGACGCCTATCGTCGTCAGTTTTGCTGTAAAAACTACGGTTTTCATGACCCCATTCCGGGTTACGGTTTTATAATGAAATAACTCGGTTTAACGAACCCCTTGGCTGACGAACTTCGGTTTACGAACGTTAAATTTATGAAACTTTTACCTTGGCATACAAACTATTTTTCGGGATGCCACAATGAGTGATGTATCGTTCGCGAACGAGCCCGTTGTCCAAACAATAAAATGGCAGCCGATTTGTTTTGGTCCTCTATTCCCCGCCCCCAGTCGTCATTAAAGCCACGTGATTGGTCAAGAATGTAGCAGTGAGGGGGGGTTGGGTTTACAGACAGAGAGAGAGTGAAGCCATTATTCTCAGATTAATGGTTTCCGATGGGAAATTGTTTTTTTTGGGATACACACTTTTTGCCTTACACACTCTGTCTGGGAACCAATTAAGTTCGTAAGCCAAGGTATCACTGTCCAGTCGTTTCGTGAGTTCGACTTCGCTCAAGAAAAGGTGAAAATGATGCGAGTTTGAGATTCATACCTGTCAACCTTGGCTAATAGCTGCTCGTATAAATGATTACAATTCCTGTATAAAAGTTGTCGTACGCCATACATTATTTGAAATGATAAAAAAGAACCGCGAACAAGCCGTTACTGCGCATGCGCAGTAACCTGGACCCCAGTGTATTACTCTGCTTTTCTGCTTTCAAAAGTATGAATGTATTGCATTGTATTTTGGATCTCTGCCCTCATTTCAAGCTCAGATAACTCCAGATCGCTTAGGAATTAACTATTTCCTGTGAAAAGAAGAGATTCTAAGGTTTCTAACACTGTATTGAATGTTTATTCAGTCCTAAAACTCAATATTCTGTGGGTCCTGGAATTCAAGTGACAATGACAAAAACCCTGGCACTGGAGTGGGCACAGTTTTGCATGCCTATGGCAGTGAATGAGTTATTTTTTTTTTTTTTTTAAATTGATCCGAGCCATTTTTCACTTTCTGCTTCAACAGATTTTGACGTCGGGAGTCATGCTTTCGATGGGTCGTGTAAGAATAGAAATATCGTAGCGCTATTCTGACACCCACGCAGATAAAGTAGGCTATCGGCTATTGCCGTTGTGATGAAGTCATGTGGCTATTTTAAAACGAAACAAGATACAGTGATACCTCGGTTTTCGAACCTCTTGGCTTACGAACTTTTCGGTTCAAAGGCAGAGTGTAGACTGCAAGGTTAAAATACCCATCAATCAGGCTCCACGAATAATCCGCACAAGCCATCTGGACACTTGATGCAAAAAGCTATCAAGCCAGCTAAACAGAACACAATTGATGAGGAACAAGGTAAAATTATGGCAGAGAAAGCACCTACAAGGGATCATTCCTCAAGATGGTGAAAGAAGAAGGCTACGTTCCTCATCAAGTGTTTAATGCTGATGAAATCGGCCACTCCATTCCATCAAGCCATCAACGACCATCACAAAGGTAAATAAAACTACTTTATGATAAAGTACTGTTTATTTCATGAATTAGAATACTATAGCACATTTATTATACATAAAATAAGGCGTATTTTGTGTACTTTTAAGGCTTAGAAAATTAGAAAATTATGTTTTATGGGGACCTGGGAACGGATTATTCTCATTTTAATTGTTTCCTATGGGAAATTAATTTTTGGGATACACACTTTTTGCCTTACACACTGTCCGGGAACCAATTAAGTTCATAAGCCAAGGAACCCTGTAATTGTGGCGTGATGACGGGTACACACATTTTTAACAGTGGAAATTCCTCCTGGGGTCTGTCACGGGCCCACTCTACTATAATCAGTAGATTGACGAGGAACCGCGAATAGTTGAGGCGGGGGGGCAAATGCGATAGCAGGGCCCCACAAATAGACCAGAAGTGAGACTCCTGAGTTGCTGGTCACGCTCCCAAAAAGTCACTTCCCCGAGCCCTGAGATGTTCCTCATATGGGCACGGTTGCCCCGCAGCCAAGCGGAGAAGCCCCTCTGCCGGAACTGTGGCTCGCTGTCTGAAGTGGACTAAGATGGGCAATTTTGTTTTTCTTTCCCTTCTCAGCCAAGCCCGCACTCAAAAGTTTGCTAAATTTAATGTTCTATTTTCAACTAGCTTACTCATGCAAGTCTGTGTAGGGTCTCATTCGTACAGGATTGGTCCGTCGAGGGAAAGTTTTGTGGCTGGCTAGTTAGCTGGCTAACTATTGGCGAGCCAGCTTGCTGGCTGGTTAGCTGGCTATCTATTAGCTAGCTGGCTGCCTATCTGGTGGCTTGCTAGCTGGTTGGCTGTCTATCTATTGCCTATCTATTAGCTAGCTAGCTGGCTCTCTATAAGCTATCTAATGGCTGGCTAGTTGGCTGGATATCTATTAGCTAGCTAGTTAGATGCTATCTATTAGCGAGCTGTCTGGCTATCTTGGCTATCTGGTGGCTTGCTAGCTGGTTGGATGGCTATCTATTAGCTATCTGGCTGGCTATTAGCTATCTGGTGGCTGACTGGCTGGCTATCTTTTAGCTAGCTAATTAGCTGGCTATCTATTAGCTAGCTCGCTGGCTGGCTATCTCTTGGCTATCTATTAGCTAGCTGGCTAATGAGGGGGGTCCGGCACAGGGGCCAAACAGAACAGAGGTCTGGCACGACCACCTCTGAGGAGCGAAACATTTGACACCGTTAAATAAGTACAAATGACGGCTGAATAAACCTTTTCCTCAATAACTTCATTTCATTTCTTAAGACAGTGTGGTGTTTTTTCGCGTGACGCATTGCAATCATCTGTCAGGGGGGCAATACCCTACCCCGCCCCCTACTGACAGCAGTCCAGCTGTGAAACCTGAGACAAGGAAGCCAAATTTAGCCTCCAACCAACACACACACTCAGCAAGAAGCCCCAGCCGAGGACCGCAGAGTCACTGCGGACCCCGAACCCGAGAGGTGGTCCCAGACCTATCTGACTTCCAGACCATTAAGGGACAAGGACGCTCATTCTTGAGGCTTAACTGGAAAGACAAGACAAGAAGGAACTCTGGAGGAGAAGCCCACTTGAAGGCAGGTATGTGTTTGATCGGGGTGATTGATATTTATTGATCAGGGATTGTTTGGTATTGAGGATTCTAGAGCTGCAATTGGGACAAAAATGGTAATGTGTTTTATGCGCTATTTTACTGTTGGGTATTTTCAAACGTGCTGTTGGATTCATGAGTTATCAAATCATATTTATTGATTTGAATCAATGAATGAATTGCTATTGCTATGATGTGCTAAGTTGAACCCTGTAACCGTTCTCCATGCCAAACGGTCTTGAATCAAGGACTCTGCACGGATGTCTGCTTTTGACAAAAGCTCAAATGTTTAGACTTATGTTTGTGTACTAAATATCCGCGTAAAGTTTATCATTTCAAATAAATGTGACATCCGACGTATGTTCCGAGTTTCGTTCCGACCAAGAGGTCGTAAGTCAAAATCCATTCATAATGTTGAATGGAGACTCGGAGGCTAAATGACACGCAAACACTTCTCCTCTGGTGCCATCACACAGTCGATTGCTGTGCGAGAGTGACATGCTGGCTGGCTGGCCAAAATTGTCGTACGCGTTGCCTGCGTGCTAGCGCGTTGCGGTGCCAGGCCCAGAATGAAAATGTTAAAAGATAGGGTCTGGAGGTCGTAGTCATAAGTATGGATGGTCGTAAGTTGAGCTGGTCGTAAGTCGGATGCTACCTGTATTTCCAAAATGTCCGTCTTACCCTTTCCATGGGAACCGACCTCTCGTTCCAGGTTGTTTACTTCTCATACAAAATACACTTCAATCCCATTTCACGTCACAGAAGACCCGACGGGCTTCGGGTGGTGTCGTGTGAAATTTTCCACCTTCATATTTAATGTCGACCGCCATCTTGGAATCAGGCGTTTAAGAGCTATTTGTAATCTGGCTTGGTAAACATCACCCGCACTTTACTTTTCGCGGGATGATGAAGGACCCCTACTCGTGGCTTGGCCCATCGTGCGACGAGGGCGTCGGAGTGCCTGCAGCACGGCCTCGGTTTAAAAATAACAGCAGCTGCTCCTTTGGGACGGCATGAGGCCTTCAGAGCATTTAGCGATATGTACTATATGTTGTTTTGTAACACGCTCAAACGGTTGCCAAAAAACTCAATGAAATAAATAAATATACGTACATATATTTTTTTGTTTAATTATGGGAGGTCCATATTAAAAAAAATAACATTTGGATGATGAAATCTTTTAAAAAATGCGTCTTGTAGCTATGAAGGGGGCAACCAGGCTTCTTCTAAATATAGATGCTACATTGCTAGCATCATATTTATGCCCACACATCCCCAATTGTTTGAGCCACAAAAAATATTCGCTTGTCTTGAACAAATCCCATTTGAGTTGTCCACGGGGTTTTCCACACCATGATGAGAGGCGCTAGCTAGTCGCAAGCTAACAAGCGCCCATAGCTACTTTCGGCCGTCAAGCAGGAGAATTGGGAATCTAAAGAATGGCACCAAGCTACTCTGTAAATTGTGGCAAGCTAGGAAAGAAGTATTATGGGGTCGATTGAGGTAGCTAGCTTGCTAGCTGAGGTGGTAGAATTAGTCTTAGGTCAGTTCTTGGTGTATTAGCCATGTGTTAAATTCTTCAGAAGGCCAATATTGGCTATCGTGGCTCAACAGTTGACACACAGTTACGCTAAGTAATGTTTTCAATAACTGAAAGACAGAGTCTGAAATTTTGAGATCTATCGAGGTAGCTAGCTAGCTTGATAGACTTGAACTTGACTTTTAGCAGTCGTATCAAACCAATCACTAAAACAGCTTTTTACTAACTGTAAAAATAACCCTCCAGACTGAATAGTTTCTTGATCCAGGCAGACCTGGAGCTGCTTATAACTCCAGTCGACTTGATTGTTCGAATTGTCTTCTGACTGGACTCACTCAGAAGATCATCAAACGACCGCAGCCCAAAGACTTTAAACTGACCCTCAGTCGGGCTGTAGAATATATTTTAAAATTCTGTCCAAGGTCCATAAATCACAGAACGGTTTGGGCCTTGTATGTACGACTACAACACAGAGTAAGGACCTTCAAATGAAAAAGCTTTGGTTGTTTTCCAGGATGCAGGACGGGAGTTGGAACCAACCACTCCCGCCGATCTCCGTCCTGCTCAAGGACTCCACGGAAGGTGTTCCAGCAGCTGCGATAGAGGGTGACGCCGCCCTCCCGACTGAGCCGGACATCGGCGATGGGGACTTCGCCGACCTCACTGCCTTCCTGAGCGCAGAGGAGATCAACCGTAGCCTGGATCTGGCCTGGGAGGCTTTTGAGGACACAGTGGAGGACGGGCATTCGGACCTCCAAAAGACGCCTTTGAATGACAGTGAAGTTGTCCAGGAAATCAAATCCTCCAGCACGGATGACACCACCCCACCGCTAAATCAGGCGAATGGTTCCTCACCAGAGAAGATGGGACGCCACAATCCGGTCCCGCCGGTCTACAAGCAGGATAAACCTCGACTCCTTCACGAAGGCTTGGAGCTAAACGACCGCACGTCATCGGCTTCGGAGTTCTGCAGCCGCGCCGCAACCTTCATCGAGGAGCTATCATCCATTTTTAAAGGTTCTTCTCACCTGGATCACGGTGGAGACGAGGAGTCATCCTCCCCGGACAGTGGATATCTATCACCCGGGAACCAACGACCGGGAACTCAGGGCGCTACGGCCGTGCCCGCCAAAACCTGCCAGACGGAGCAGAAAGTCGGACCTCCGGAGGGGGCGCCGGTCGCTCCAGAGCTTAAACCCTCCGGGACCGCATCGGGACCCCTATCCACGCCGTGTTTTGTGCAGAAACTGAAGAGTCAGGAGGTGGCGGAAGGAAGTCCCATTCGTCTGGAATGCAGAGTCAGTGGAAACCCACTACCACTCATTAGGTACATCCCTTTTTTTACTTTCTGAGGGTTAACTGTGGGTTCATTATTTGGCAAGAGATTTTCTGTTTGGGAACTAACAAATTGTTTAGTTCAAGGTGGAGTCACTATTTGGCAGGTGGCAAAGATCTTCAGGGAACGGTCAATTCACTTCAATGTGGGTTGACTATTTAGCAAATGGCGGTGTGATTTTGTGTGAGTTTCTGTATGTGAGCTCATGCCAGTATCATCTTCTGCGTGAGTGTGCTCATTATTTTTCATCATTCCCATTGGTGTTGAACAAGTGGCTTCAGTTGAATGCAGGTTTATTATTCGGCAGGAAGCAAAGCAACATTCTCAACCGCGGGTTCACTATTTTGCAAGGAGTTCAATGGGGCTTCATTATTTAACAAGAAACAAGGCACTTCAGTTTTACTGGGGTTCGCAATTAAATATGGAAGCAGATTAACCAGGGCTCTCAGGTTGGGGGGAGCAGAGGACTACTCCCTGCGGCTACCCTGATTACTTCTATTGTCCTGCCTGAGTATGGGGTCTACGACTGGCCTGATTGCCCCATTTGATCTGTTATCACCTCATCAACATAACTAAGCCTACGTTGCCTAAGAAGTTGGTTATAGGAACGATCCAAATTGAACCTCACCCCACCATGGCGATTTAGTGAAGGGTTTTGCTGTTTTATGAAAAAAGCTTCTCATCGATGGACAAAAAAGAAGAAAAGCAGAGCTAGTTAGACACCATTTTCACTATTTGGCAAGAAGTGCAATGTGAGTTCCTTGTTTGGTGAGTACAGTTAAATATGGGGTCAATATTGAGTAAGTAACAGGTGTCCATTTAAATGTCACAATGAAATGACATCAGAATGTGTCTGCGGACGCTCTGCAGACCGACCGTGAGAGTGTGCACATATCAGTGAAAATGTCCAGACTGAACGCGGCTCTGTCCATCGGTGATAAGGTCGAGCGAGACCACCCCACCCTCCCATCCCTGCTTGACTTTCACTCTCTGTGAATCCGGTACAATACCAGATCCAGTTGACGTAGGGACACGTCTCATTTTTACGTCTGCAAGTTATTCCACGTGAGAGGACAAACTTACTCACATACACACACATGAACCAGCTAGCACCCACACCTGAGTTATGCACAGGATGCTAAAAATACACTGCACTCTTGTTTCCAGATATGTCATCCCAACACACACACACACACACACACACACACACACACACACACACACACACACACACACACACACAACACACACACACACACTTTTTTAAAATTTGACGTATCGTTTTGCCGATGCGAGCCAAAGTATTGAGCACAAACCATATAATGTGTTTTTTGTTGTTAGTATTTTGATCTTTTGTACCCCCATCCATCTTGCGATCCAATGCATACCACATCACCACCCTCCCTAACAGCTCTTGACCCAAATCTTATGACATCATATGATATACGGTACCCAAAATCAATCTATATATGGAACGTCTCATCCCGTGACCCAAAGCGTACCATATCATATGACCAACTGCAGTCTATGGAAATTAAACCGTCATTGTAACTGTCCCCCGACTCCCACAAGACGTTTTAATTCTGCCCCAATTATTACACACATCATTTTGAAGGAGCTTGCTAGTATAGTTTCTAGTTTATCTATCTATCTATCTATCTATCTATCTATCTATCTATCTATCTATCTATCTATCTATCTATCTATCTATCTATCTATCTATCTATCTATCTATCTATCTATCTATCTATCTATCTATCTATCTATCTATGCCTTTATTAGTCTCACTAGAAATTTACATTTCACTAGCTAGTAGAAAAACTATCTATCTATCTATCTATCTATCTATCTATCTATCTATCTATCTATCTATCTATCTACCTATCTATCTATCTATCTCGCTCGCTAACTCGCTAGCTAACTCACTTGTTATCTCGCTAGCTAACTACTATCTGGCTTGCTTGCCGTGTATTTAACTGTACGTCTGCGTCTTGGCCGCTAGAGGGAAGCAAATACCATTAGTCCATCGACTGGCGTGTTTGTGGAACTATTTTTGGGATAAATGATATCATATTCAGTGGTTTTTATCTTACATTTCCTCTCAGAAATTAGCCAGTATTAATAACGGAGCAGGATGACTTTGTCACCCAAAAATGAGTGAGCGAGTTTATGGCAGCTTAAAAAGAGACACTTTGGCCTCCCGTGTGTGGTCGACCACAGTTTGTTTACAATTTGTTAGAGTCCATTTGCCAATAAAGTCAATGAGCGTTGAATAATCTCAGTATAAGGGAACAGCCACTACCATGGGGCAATAGCGGGGTCAACATTAGTTGTTCAACAACTAAATCCCCACCACCACAAACTGAGCCCCAATCTCATCAGTCCTTCGTCAGACACGAAATGACGTCAGCCACTCAAGTAAGGAAGTAAAGACATTGGTTTAGGATGGGATACATTTCTGACCGCTATGCTTTTTGAAATTATTTCCAATTGTGTAATGATGATATGTACATCATTGCCATACACATTGAGAATCGGCGTATGCCCCCCCTTATTTATTGCGCAAGATTTGTGATTTTATAATTTTCCGTTCGCCGCGTAATTCGGCAACATTTACTTTATTTCAACAACATACCTTCAAAATAAAAGCAAATATGACAACGAATTAGACTAAAGTGTTTAATTCCTTTGTTGGATTGTAAAGTCGACGTTTTGACTCGTCCGTCTTTGATCTTCTCTCCTGTTGTTTTGACGACACCTTTGCCATTATGCCGAGTAGACCTAAAAATCCATCTTGCACAATTATAGTGTCCTCGGGTAGCCGTTTTTCCCTTGAGTCTGATGCTCTTCCGTACCATTACGCTAAATGCAACCCAAACAACAGGTGAGCGTAGCCGAGGAGGGGGGGGGGGGGGTCTGTTATCATGTCGGCCTCGTCTCCATTGACCTTATAAACTCATCCATCCGGGAAATACCGCCGGAATTGGCGAGCTGTACTTCAGTGAGTTTAATTCGATTTTGAAAAAAATAGTTATTCACCGGGAGTGTTTGGAAGACCCCCCCCCCCCCACACATTTTCTTACACATTAGTGATGGGATTTCCTGCTCCTTTTAGAGAGCCGATTCTTTTGGATCGGCTCACTAAAAAGATCCGTCTCTTTTGGCTCCCAAATGGCTCTTCAGTTTTTTGTTGCTTAAATTGCCTACCAAAAATCATGTAAAATTATGTGAAAAACAAATTACGCATGTAAAAAAAAACATTATCAAATATTATTTATTTGGCTTGCTTTTTATGTGCACAGAGATCATCCACAAACTTTCACTTTCCCCGTGGTTAGTCTGGTGATGATCAGCTGTCACTAATTTGCTTTTCATATTAATAATGCTATCATACCAACTAGTAAAAAATATCACAATTAAATAATAATAATAAATAAAACACCATAATACCATAACATTTGTCCACCTGTCTACCCTAACGCCCCCCCCCCCCCCCTTCTTCTCACTGTTGCGTGTGTCTGTAATTCTCCCCTCCATCCTCTACAACGGATATCGACCAATCACTTGCGGCTTTAACCGAAAATTGGGGGCTGGGAATAGAGGACAAAAAAAAAATCGGCTCCCATTCTCGGCTCCTTGTTTGAAGCGGCTCTTCCATCATGTTAGAGAACCGGCTCGTTCGCGAACGACACATCACTAATACATATGGCCTCAACTAGAAAGCAGCCGAGTGAAGTCATAGAAGGTGACCGGCTGCTGACTCATGACGCAGCCGCTTTGTAACGCTGACTTTTTTTAACGACCCCATCCCCCCAGGCTTCACTTGAACTCCTCCGCATGTCTACGAGAGGAAACACAAAGAATTTGTTGCTCGAAAAAAAATGACATCAAAACGAACCCTGATGTCATCATGTCGACAACGTCCAAGTCGTGAGTGAGTGTTTCCATGCCTCACTTGGATTCCAAATGTAAGCCGGTTTATATTAGGGCCAGACCAATGCGGAGTTTTGTTTTAGGTCAATGACGATTCAGATAGTTGGCAGAAAGCAATCCCGAGAACTGATATTTGAATAAAAAATCTAGAGATAGAGCTAGCGATGTAGCGAGCTAGCGACGTAACTACATAGCTAATAAACTAGCTATCTATTTAGCTAGCTAGCTATATCTATATAGATATAGACACATCGATGTACATATATAAAATAAGAAAAATAACCTTTTTTAATCACCAAGCGCATGCAACAACAAAGAATTCCAGGCAGAAGATTTGATTGTTTTACAACACTTCATCATTTGTTTAATTTACCACAGAGAACCAGAGACGAATTCTCAAGCACAAACATTAGACGCCATAAATACAAACAGGAACATAAACACGATGAGCAAAGTTACCGGCAGTTGTTTTTTGTGTGTTTGTGTTCGGGGCTGAGGCTGCGGCCGCCATATTGGATGTGGAAGACCCCGGAGTAAACGAGTGAACGTCTAACTGGTTGAATAAAACCTCACCGTACAAAGTACACCAAATTAATGATTCTCGGTGATGCAGTGACACTTACAAATAGATTAAAAAAAAATCAAGATACTGTAGTTTGTTTGAATCTGATTATTATGACATTTTTATCAAGATTTCATGTCAATATGTATCATCAGTGTAGCGGTGTCTGAGACATTTGTAGCTCTAAAAACTCACGTATACATTAGGTGAAAAAAAACATGATTCTACATTAGAGGTCGCAAACTTAGCCCCCGAATTCCACTTTAGTATCCTGCTGTAATTGCCTTCCCTTTGTCAAGTCGATAAATCCGCTGACATTTCACAAATGGGCGCGACCCTGTCACTTTGACATATTGTTTTTGCGTCTTACCGACACAATGACTGATGTGCGTAAAGATATCGGCAGTAAAAAAAAAAACAACAAAAAATGCTCACCCATCGCAATTTCTCACTGGCATGTTAACAGCGGCCCTGTCTGTGGAAACCGTTCTGTGTTTTCGACGTCTCACCCAAGGTCGCCTGGAGACTGGGTGTGAAGTTTCACCCGACAAGGTGAGACCCCCCCCCCTCCCATGAGTTTCTTATTGCACAGGGTCCCAGAATAACCGCTAATCCCCTGCTTGATTCTCGCCTATGTTCAGGTGCGCCCCCCGAAAGTGGCTCTGTCGGCTGGCGGTGAGACATATGATGTTATTTCTTGTGAATTATACCCACTGGAGGGCTTTGTTATGTTGTTGTTATTTGGATAAATTGGTTTTGGACGTGATTCATTTCTCGCAAGGAATTTCACACCCCGACTCTTAAAACGCAGCAATGTGGTCCATTTGAGGTCACTGGGACAGCAAAACAAGAAGAAAACAAAGATGGGATGATTCAGTGATTCTCTATTTTACAATTAACAACCACCCTTTTTTTCCGATCCACTGTATCCTCAGTAGGCGAGGGGACACCCTGAACCGGTTACTGGCGAATCGTAGTTGCATACAAAGACAAAAAAAAAAAACATTCGAACTCACGCCGAAGGTCCTTTTGGAGTGTTTAATCAGTTTGCCGTGTATGTTTTTTCTTGGAATGTGGGAGGAAGCAAGAGTACCCGGAAAAAAACCCACACAAGCCCGGGATAGAACATGCAAAATTCACAAACATTTATAGTTCATTTGGACAAAAAAATTAAATGAATAAACACACATACATGAACAAGCAACTAAAGAAGTGGATAAAAATAGACAGACAGACACAATTAAATAAGTTGATAATAAATAAACATCAATAATAAATAAACACAAATAAATGAACAAATAACTAAAGAAATCAATAGTAAATAAGTAAATAGACAAAAGTAAACAAATAAATGAACAAACTAAAGAAGTCGATAATGAATAAATAAATACAAAACATATATAATAATGTAATAAATAAATAAATAGCCAGACAAACAAATAGATAAATACATAAACAAAACGAAATAAACAAGCAAACTACTAAAGAAGTTGATAATAAATAAACATAGATAATAAATAAATAAATAAATAGACAAATAAATGCAAAGAAATGAACAAATAACTAAAGAATTTGATAATAAAAAAGTAAATAAATAAATAGACAGACACATAAATAGACTAATAATAATAATAAATAATAAATTTCATTTATAAGCGCCTTTCAAAACTCAAGGTCACTTTACAGTCACAGGATAATATTTTTCTGCGAATGAGCAGCGGCAGCCACACGCGCCAGCGTTCACTCAACCCGGAAGTAACTCAAATAAAAAGAAAGCTAGCTAGCTAGCCTATTGATAGCCAACAGATAGATAGCCAGCTTGATAGTGAATAGCTAGCTAGCCAGCCAGATAGCTAATAGATCTCAAATAGCTAGCTGGCCAGCCAGATAGCCAAGCTAGCCAATTGATAGCCAACAGATCGATAGCCAGCTAGATAGCCAGCCAGTTCGATAGTGAATAGCTAGCTAGCCAGCCAGATAGCTAATAGATAGCAGATTACACAAACAAACAACGAAACAAGTCAATAATGAATAAATAAATACAAATAATTATAATAAATAAATAGACACATAAATAGACACAAATACATGACCAAACAACTAAAGAAGTTGATAATAAAAAAATAAAATATATATTTAATTGATTAAATAAAAAAAATAAAAAATACATAAGTATACACAAAATCAAGACATAAATAAATATACAAATAAATCTCATACAAGCTGTGTGTGTGTTAAATCAATATCGTGACCTTTATTGTCTGTTTTATTTTTAGTTCCTCAAATTATGACCCCCCCCCTCCCTCAACACCCTTAGTAACAAGTCACATAAATAATCCCGCTCTAGAGGGAGGGTGGTCTCTCCTGAGCAAAATACAGCCCCCCCCAGAGCTATTTTGGGGGCATCCGTAAGAGGACCGACCGTCGCCTTGTGTGGCTGGTGGGATTTTACACGTTTGCAGAACATTCCGGAGCACAAAAAAAAGGGGGGGGGGCTGTTGAGTGGAGGTATGATTTTTGCTCTCTAGCTCAGTGACTGTAAATTAGGTTTAGCCTGCCTCCACCCTTGGGCAGAGTGGGGGGGGTATGGGAGGGATAGGGGGTGTCCTCACAATCCCACTCCTCACTCAGTCGCTTTCAGTGTGTGTGTGTGTGTGCGTGTTTGTGTATGTGTGCTAGCGGGAGCACCACTGGGGGCTCAGGTAAGGCTCATTCCAATAGAAACGTTGACATTTGCGAGTATTTTATTGTTGTGTATTTGCGGCTACAATTCCAAATAATCGCCGTTGCCATGACAGACGTTCGAGTCGGAACTTTGTGCGTTAAATAGGAACGCCTCTTCCTCCAGCTGCTTCATGTCTGTCACTATTTTAGCGGTTAGCACTTATATACATACAAAGACACACACTTTCACGCTAATGTTTCAGATGAATCCTTGTGGCCATTTTCAAATTGTCGTCGTGTTTTTGTAGTTTTTCATCGGATATTTTGTGTGTTTTGAGCTGATGTATGTGAACTGAAATTTGGTTCGTATTTTATTTGTGTCTGAAATTGGTGACATTTTATTGTCGAATCATTTTTTTTTAATCAAAATAAAAGCAGTCACATTTTTGTACTTGTTTTCAGGCCTTCAAAATAAAAGCATGTTGCACTTTTGCAACTTGTTTAGTACATTTGCCTCTTCCTAAGTCACACTGCTCTAAATGTCAGTGAAACATTTGCCTTATTATACTCTTATTTTGGAAGTATGACAGGATGTGCGACGTCGATGCTTTTCTGTATCTTACAGAGCAGACCCCAAAGGTGATTTGCCTGGTTAAATAAAAAAAAAAAAAATTCATACATACATACATACATACATACATACATACATACATACATACATACATACATACATACACACATACATACATACATACATACATACATACATACATACATACATACATACATACATACGTACATACGTGCATACGTGCATACATACATAAATACATACGTACATACGTGCATACGTACATACGTGCATACTTACATACATACATTCATACATACATACATACATACATACGCGCATACACACACACGCACGCACACGCACACACACACACACACACACACATACAAAAATACATCTAAAAATACATAAACAGATCACTGTGGTCCGAATGTCCAAACGTCATCTGCCTTCTGTCCAAATAGTCTCTCTCTCTCTCTCTCTCTCTCTCTCTCTGTCTCTCTCTCTCTCTCTCTCTCTCTCTCTCTCTCTCTCTCTCTCTCTCTTTCTCTCTCGCTCTCCCTTCTCTTCAGACATTAGTTTGTAATTAAATTTAAAGACAAAAAGAAGAGCTCAGTGAGTACAGCTGGACTCCGCTTGAACTTATGCGGTCAGTTGACGTCCACAACATTGGAGCAATAACAGACAAAGAAGACGTACGATTCAGCCTAGTAATTTTTTGGGGAGGGGTTGGGGAAATCATCCTCCATTGATGATGTGAAGTGTGTTTTTGCTTGTGATCGTTCTCCTAAGTTTCCTGTCCAGATCGCTTCAGCGCCATCTGGCACGGATGCTTTTACGGTTTGCGGGTGAAAGGAGAGAAGTGGATTTTCCATCAGTGGAGGCTAAAATAAAAAATAAAAAAACAGGCGCAACGCAGGCCAAGGTGGCTTTTTGCACGCATTCGCACAACCGGCGCTGGGCAGCCATTTTGGTCCTCAAAAGCCACGTTTTAAAGGCCAGATCGTTGGATGAAGTAGAGAAAAAAAAACTTACAATGTGAACATGAAACCTCATTCTGGATTATTTTAACATGATATTCATCATCCAATGAATACCAAATCTTAATTAATGCTAATCATTGATTGAGCAACTATTGAACAGATTGAAAATCGTATTCTTCATTTCACTGTTGTAATAAATTTGCATGCAGAAGTATAATTGTATTATATTTATTGCATCGTATTTGTGATTATATTTTATTTATTATAGTACCTATGCTTGTCTGTGACTGTAAAGTGTCCCTGAGAGCTTTGAAAGGCGCTTAAAATGTAATGTATTATTATTGTAATTGTATTTCTATATATTTGAATATCCAAAAAGGGGCCCTAAGATTGACCCTTGAGGGACGCCACATGTCATAGCCATTCAATCAAATGCGAAACTTCCAACAGTGACAAAACAGCACTTTTCTTCCAAGTCGCACATGCACTGATCTATTTAAGCCTACTCCAATTTGCAATTAAAGTTAATTTAACAAATTATATTGTCAGATTAGCATTTAATTCCGATTGTTAAACGAAAATCGGAATTAAAAACAACAACAGACAGTAAGAGAAAAGAGTACAATTTCCCCTTGGTGTCAAAATCACCTCATGTCTGCTCCCGATTGTGTTAAAAGGAGACCGCAGGCCAACTTTTAAGCACTTCCTGTCGCGATAAGATGGCGCAACACGCCCAGCCGGGTTCTACTCCACCTGTCATCATCATTCCTACATTTTTTCCTCTCTCGCCGCCGCCGCCTGACTAATTCTTCACGGGTACTTTCTCCCACCCACACTGTCAGGCGTCAATCCTGTAAAGCGTCGCCCTCTGTTGAAAGAGGTTTGGGGTCACAATATGACAAAAATCGGGGGTCGCTATACACACACACACACACACACACACACACACACATACGCACACGCCTTCCGACTGACTGAATATGTTGCTAGCTAGACCGAAAATACTGACAGTCCAACCTTTTCCAGGCATCTGACCTCGCTTTCAGCTGCTTTGGTCAGCGATTTGCTGAAATTCCTGAACAACGCCCATGTACTGTCTCTTTAAATAGCGCACGCGTTGATTACAGTGATTGACACGAATGCTTCTCATTAGAGCATAAATTTACCTTTGGTATGTTTGGGAGGAGGCGGGAGGGGTCTTATCTACTTCCCGTACAGTCGCTTCCGCTTCGGCCTTGGCTGCCGTTTGCCACTTGATGCTTAGACAAGCTTGGGCAGGTGTGTGTGTGTGTGTGTTCCTATTTTTTCTATACTGTGAGGACTTGAACTTGACTGCACACATACTCGTCGGGAGTTGTTGCACTGTGGGGACCTGAAATGCCTCGTCGCAGGATCAATATCTGACATGCTAAGTCCCTAGCAAGTGGAGAAAACGAGTCTATGTGTGAGTCTTTTTTTTCAATTTTTTTTTAAACTTAAACTTAAACAAACCAGTTGGCAGTTGTTGCATTGTGGGGGGGGGGGGGGGGGGGGGGGGGGCGCCTAAAATGCCATCCTCAGAGGCCCAATACCTCACACTTAGTCCCCACCATGTTCAGAAAATGAGTAAGTGTGTTTCTGTGTGTGTGTGTGTGTGTGTTTTTTTTGTGTGCATCTACATTTGCATGTGTGTATATGTGAAGAGTGTGAATGAGTCGGCATGAAGCTGGCAGGCCTCTTGTTTATTCCAGCAAGCATCTGGTGTACAAGAGTGGAAAAAGCTACAATGTTATGTTTATTTATTTGTTTATGACGTCATTTGAGGAACATGTTACAAAAATATAAGACTTGTTTTTATTTTTATGAAGTCAATAGCTAGACTTTTCGAGCTCCCTGCACATACTCTCTCTCGCAGGCAATAAGGGCACCACTGCCACCTACTGTAGCGGAGGTGCAACCACACTAAGGCAAAAAAGTAAATAAATAAATACGTCATCATCTAACATTGCATCATATTGCATCAGTGTCATTTTAATTTCATCAAGCGGGTGCACAATTTATTTATGTATTTATGTATGTATGTATGTATGTATGTATGTATGTATGTATGTATTTGTGTGTTTATTCATTCAATCAGTCAGTGAGTCATTTTTTTCATTTATTTGTATATTTATTATGTTGTTTTTTGTAATATGATTTTCATTGTCATTTTTTTTAATGATAATATGTTTGTTGGGCAGGTGGTTCTGCGAAGGTCGCGAGTTGCACAACTCCCCCGACATCAACATCTGGCAAGATGGTGAGCTTCACACGCTGGTGATCAACGAGGCTTTTGAGGACGACACGGGACGTTACACCTGCGTGGCTTCCAACAGCCTCGGGGCGGACAACACTTCGGCCGAGGTTTACATTGAAGGTCAACCGCTCGCCTTATTTTGCATGTCGCCATGGCAAATTGTCGCAAGTCCTTCAACGTCCCTCAGTGTGCATAGCAAGCAACTGTTTGGCAAAGAGGGCATTTTTTTTTTCATGTTATGTAATGCCACTTTCACTGGAGGGCAAGTGTCAACGTAAACATCAAACAAAGAGCGTGTGATTCAAAACAACCAACTTACTTTGTCGGTGGAAATGATGCTTAGCTTAAATGCTAACAAACAATGCAAACTCCCATAGATAAGTCGTTGGAGCGGCTTCACTGTTGTTGTGCTTCTTAGCCTTTCATAAAAATAAATAAATAGACAAACTAACAAACAATGAATAAATGTATTAATTATAATAAATAGATAAATACACTAATAGATGAATGAATGAATGAATGAATAGGTGCACTGATAGTTGCATTGATAGTTGCATTAATAGGTACATTAATCGGTACATTAAGTGACACATTAAGCGGCACATTAGGTGACTCATTAATAGATACATTAATAGATAGATAAATGATGAACGAATGAATAAATGCATTAATAGATAAATACATTATTAGATGAATAAATGACCAAACCTTTAAATAAATAAGAAAATAAGTCGATAAATAAATGGATAGATGAATGAATGAATGAATGAATGCACGAACGGACGAACGAATGAACGAATGAATGAATGAATGAATGAATAAATAAATAGACCAATAAATGAACAAATAAATGAATGGCTGAATGAATGAATAGCTGAATAAATGAACACACAGATGGATGAATAAATAAATAAATAAATAGATAGATAAAAAAAATAATTCAAAGTTTGAATAATCAAAATGATTCATGGAGAAGTAACGGCGATCAACACCAAAATTCTGCAAGTGACATTTGCTATTTTGGAAGCATATTTGGGCATCAACGGTTTGCTTCGTGAACGAAGGAAATGACGATGACAAAAAAAAAACAAACAAACACAACACAAATCGACCTTTGACCTCGTTCTCATTCCAGGCGCCTCATCATCGGACTCAGACGGAGAAGGATCTCCGTCAAAGTCCAAATCAGCAAGCATGCCCGTGTACGTCTTTTTACACCCGCTCAACTGAAGTGTAAACAAGGTTGACGTCCCAAAAAATTTTATTGTCTTTTTAATTTAGCCTTCAGAAGAAAACAACTTCCATGTGCCTGACGATTCGCTCGCCGTCACCCAAAACCCCGGAGGTGCTTCCTCATCGCTCCACGTTGGTCCAGGCGTTGTCGCAGCCTCCTCACAGGGTGATGATCCCATAATTACCCCCCAAAAACAAAAACCAAAAAAATTACAAACATGTTTTCTTTCTAGACGCAGAGCCCGGTGTCATCGTTGTATGGCGGCGATGGCACAGGTGCGCCTGTTTTCACCAAAGTAAGTCGAATTACATAAGGCGTTTTTTTATTATCATCCTAATCGTGTCAGAGAAAAAAAAAAAAACTAACAAACAGTGCAGGAAGTTTACAACAAAATACAGTGATACCTATGTTTACGAACACTTTAGCTAACAAACCTTTTGCCTTACGAACATTAAATTCGCGAGAATATAATCTTGCCATACGAAGTAGTTTTCAGGAAACACACAGAGCGCCACAATGGCTGCCAGACTATTTTTGCTATCGAGTGGATACTTTAGCTTTTTTGGGACCAAAAAAAGACCTCACTACAGGCTAGTGTTCAGCCGAAGAGGACACAAAAGAAAATTACGATCAAGCAGAAGAAGGAGATCATCGAAAAACACGAACAATTTGTGCGTTTGTGTGACTTAGCGTCCCAGTACCAGTACGCTAAATCAACCATTGCTACGTCTGACTAAGGGTGTTTCTCTGTTGTCTAAGCAACTGTCTCAGGCAATAGAAGAGGTTGAAAAACTTCTGTTGATTTGGATTAACAAAAAGCAGCTAGCAGGGAATATTGTGAGCACGGCAACTTCACTCAGATATCATCAAGAGGCAACTACATCACAAAGGTAAATAACACGACTTTATTATACAGTACAGTTTATTTATTTAATTACAATATAACACCACATTTACTATACATATAATAAGGTATATTTTGTGTAGTTCTAAGGCTTATTTAGAAGAAAATTATGTTTTATGGGGACCAAGGAACGGATTATCTCATTTTAATGGTTTGTAATGGGAAATGAATGTTCGGAAGACAAACTTTTCGCCTTACACACACTTTCTGGGAACCAATTAAGTTCGTAAGCTGAGGTGTCACAGTACCGTTCCTGTCGCGTCAGTGCAACTGTAATCTGACCGTGAGTTCATTGAAAAGCATTGTCAGGTCTAGGTTTTTATCGATTTGTTTTTGGTTTGTTGAATTTTTTTGACTGATTCTTTGTTTAATTTTTTTTGTGATGTTTTTTTTCGGTGTGATTTTTTTATCATTTTTTGCTAATGGATTGTCTCATTAACTGAAACCCACTTTGTGATTTTGGTGGATTTTTTTTTGTCGGGTTTTTGACAATTTTTGGTCTTAAAAAGAAACCCCTTTTTTCCTTACAATTTCTTTGTACAATTTCATTGTTAAAAATTTCCCCATTTTTGGAGAGATATCGTGAGAATTTTTTTTTACTTGATGAATTTTTCAATAACTCATTTTTGCTGCCTTTTTTTCCCATATTTCCAATGGAGTCTATTTCCAATTTTTGCTGAGTAATTCTTCTATCCAGAAGGGGACGGAGTACCAACATTAAAATCTCACCCAGCAGTTCCAAACGTACCGACAATGAAGACATTTTATAATAACGCCTTTTTGCTTTTTTGTCTTCATTCAGCCGCTACAGGATGCACAGGCGTCCGAAGGTCAGGTTGTCGTTCTGGAGTGCAGGGTCCGTGGGGGGGCCCCTTTGCAGGTCAGGTGGTCCCGCCAAGGCCAGCAGATCTTGGACTCCCCGGATTTTCGGATTCTACAGAAAAGTATGTGATTTTACTTTTCAATGCTAATGCTAATCCTAATTAGACGCGAACATACTTGGCCACTAAAAATGACTGATTCATTTTGTGTGTGTTTGTTTTCATTACATCAGAGCCCCGATCTGCGGCAGAGTCAGGTACGTCCTCTGATTGTCTGTCTGACTTGACAATGTAGCACTTTGTAGTCAGACGATGTAAACAGTCTGAATCACCTCGAGGCGCACACATTTGACTATTCAGGTGTTTTCTCTTCAGACGTTGACTCACCTGCACGGCCAACTTGTTTTGACTCACCTTTGTGCGAACGACAGTCGATAATTGCCATCCTTCACTTCCACGTCTCGTGTGTCGGTCATGTCTCATTTACAAACCTTTAGCGTGTCAGCATTTGCAGTCCATGTCTTGTTTCTACTTTACTGCTTTAGCCCTGGGGGTAATGTCAACGCCCCACATGTTCAAGTGGTGCGGCCGATTCAAAGGGAGGTACGGTGAAAGATTTGCTGTTATGGGAGTTGAAGATTAATTAACCTAAGGTTACCTGCGGAGTCGGCTTTTTCGCACAGATTCCGTACAAAATGCGTCACCAATGACTTCATTTTGGAATAAATTTACTTCTGTCATTTAAAATACAAAATCGAAATGGTTCAAGAGAAGTAAACTGCTTTCATAGAGTGTCATGAAGCTGTCCACGTTAATGGGCGACTTGGGTGTGGCCAAGGAATTTAGATTGACCAGGTGCCTCGTGGTTAATTCTGTGTGACGTGAACAATGAATGAAGGAATCAAGACAGGAAAACAAAAATCATGACATTTTGTTCAAGAACATCAGATGACCTGACAATGATCCCTGTGGGATCCCACAGCTCATATCCTCTAGTGGTTCTTAGTCTTGTTGGAGGCACCGAACCCCACCAGTTTCATATGCTCACTCAGTGAACCCTTCTTTCAATGACTGTGCCCAGTAACTGCAGACTAGACCGAGGGGTAGACCTCTGCGGAACCCCTGAGACCGACTCACTGAACCCCTAGGGTTCCATCCAACCCAGTTGAAGTACCATTGCTAGTCTACTTGTATCTATGGGCCGTTTCTTCCAGTTGTTTTCTCTTATTCTCCAGTTATGTTTTTGTTTTGTTTTCCTCAGATGAGATCTGCACCCTGGTGATCGCAGAAGCCTTTCCGGAAGACGGCGGCCTGTTCTGCTGTACCGCCTCCAACACGTATGGTTCGGTGAACTGCTCCGCCCAACTGACTGTAACGGCCGGTGGGTCCAACGTCTCTGCGTTTGCCATTGTTGAGGTGGTTGAAGGGGTGGATGATGAAAGTTGACCACAAGGTCTGAGTGCAGATAGAGATGTTTTCCATTCCTCACAATCTGCTTGCATTGAGGACACACATTAGCACGGTTTTACAGGACTGTAGTTGGGCCACATCCTGCACCGAACAGATCTGATAAGAATCACGACCTGAATCAAGATTGACATTTGAATTAGGATCAGAAGCACAATTATCTATTAGAATGTGGATCTGGATTCAGATTGCTATTGAGATCAAGACCTCCATCAAGACTATTCAGAATGAGGATTGTGAACTGCAGACTTTTAGGGGAAATTTTGCAGCCCTTTGAAATCTGGAATGTACCAGATTTTGACATACAAAAGTGAGTGCATCATACAGTTTAGTCCTTTAGAGGGAATGGTTGACTAAACAGGAAGTGAGGGGTGGGAGTTGTGGGGGGGCTTCAGATGAGATGATACACAGACATTAAGTTAGATGAAAGCCAGAGTGAGATGAGGGATGAGGGGGGGTGAAATTCCCATTTCCCCTGATGTTTATTTCCCCTCAGGAGCCGAGGACTCCTCCTCCAGTAACGGTGTGTCTGGAGATAGTTCTGCACTGGAGGATGGGACGTCTTTCCCCCCGCCGCCCCCGCCCACCGAGATCAGCCTGCTGGAACTACCACCCAAGATGCCACCTCAGGAAGTAGAGCTATGGTCTCCAGAGCTTGAGGAAAGGAGACGTATGCCCAATGGTCAACCATGTCCACCTTCAGAACCACCACCCCCTCCTCCACCTCCTCCCCCTCCTCGGCGATCTGACCACGCCTCAATCCAGGTTCCGTCAGGCTTACCTGCCACCCCTGAAAAGCTGACCCCAAGCACTGGAAGGGAGACCCTACCACTTCCCACCAAGCCTAAACCAAAGCTGTGAGTACCTGCCATTGTCGCTTTTATGGGTGGAGAGAGGGTGGGACGGGGGGGGTTGTTACCCACTACCAGGGAGACGTCGTTGGGAAACCTGATAGCGTTGTTCAAGGGTTGAAAAATTGGATCGTCCACTGACTACCGCCTGTTACAGTTTTAATACTGTCCCAATCTTCATCTTGTGTTCTTATGCTTATTGAGTTCTTATTCAAAACCCAATCTGAATTTGACTAATTCCTTCTCCGGACTCTGGACATAGTTTTAGACCTGATCCTCATCCTACCCATAATTATAATCCTGATTCTGGTCTTGATCGTTTTCTCTGTACTGATCTTGATCGCGACCATGATCCCAATTTTGATCTCAATTTTGATCCAGTCTTCTTATCCATCGACGAAGGATTTGACATTCCGGTTTGAATCCCGTCCCTTTCAAGACTGTTTTCACAGACGGCAAAATGTGAAAACAGTCACAAGAATGTCTTTCTGTTTGCGTCGCGTTGCCAATCGAGGCTTCGGCTGCCAGGAATCGGTGGGATAACTGGGCCGTGACTCACGGCGTGTTTGTGGAAGTGGAAGTAATCAAACTCCCTAATGAAGTCTTAACAATAGCTCCCTTGCTGAGGTGTTATTTGTGGTTAGCTTTGCAAAAAAAAATCAGCAGCATGTGTGCTTCCTCCAGCAAGTGAAAGTGAGAGTAGCTCACTTTCCTCAAGAAAAAAGGCCTGAGACAGGAGGGGGCCAATAGGGGCATGGGGCCAAAAGGGGGAGGGAGCAGCGGGGCGGGTGGGTTGAAAAGCTTAAAGAGAGTCAAGAAAAATCATATTCACGTCCCGTTTGGCCTCTTTTGTTGTGAGGTGGGCAGTCCTTAAATGGACATGCGAGGCCTGGGATTGGTTAAGACGCCAAGTCAACTTGCCTCCCAATTGGACAGTCGAGCTAAAACGACCTGAATGGAATGAAGAAAGTTTCCATAAAAGGAAGAGAGCTGTCGGAGCTGACCTTCCTTGCAGGACCGAGGAGCGTAGGGGTATTTGGTGTTAGTGCCGTAGGGGAGGGGGTGCAAGCGGGTCATGGAAAGACCTGAATGAACTCGTATGTTCGGGAGTAGACTGCATGGAAACTAAATGGTAAGTGGGATGAAAAACAATCAATCATATTTTTTTTTCCAAATGAGGCCACACTATATCTGAATCTTCTTTGGGATGTGGAGTTCAAATCTTGATCCTGATCCTGAACCAGATTGATTGAAACCAAGTTCTGGGTCAGGGTTAGGGTTAGGGTTAGGGTTAGGGTTAGGGATAGTTCTGATCATCATCTCAATCTTAATTAAAATAAAAATGACGATCAGATCGCAGTATTTATCATGATCCTGATCACAATCTGAATTTTATCCATGTCCCAATTGTGATTTCAATCTAGTCTGACTCCTAATTCTGACATTGACCATGATCACACTCCAGATCGAGATCCAGATTGCAATCTGGTTTCTGATACCGATTCTGTTCGTAATCTTCAAATTGTATTCAATTAAGTCAGCCCGGGACCAGATCTGAAACAACAAAGGTCCAAAGTAGCAAACAAAACCAGGGCAACATCAGAATCAGAATGAGAATCAGAAAACCTTTATTCGTCGTCGCACAATGGGGAAATTTGCAGTCCACAGCAGCAATTTGAAAGGCGATGTGGTGGGGGGGGGGGTAGTGAAAGGATAGAAAACAAGATATTCTAAGCATAGCAAAATAAAAATGTCAACTGTATACTGTAAAACATGACCAAAAGCAAACAAGACGAAACAAACCGGACAGTGTGGAACTAACTATGACCCGACACTGAATAGTCTAGACGGGAGTCCTTTTAACCACCACTGATTAAAAACGCAGCTGCGAGGTCATCACCTTTCAGTTGTTGAACCGTCAGCGCTCTTTTGACAAAGACAGTCAAGTGACCAAAGACATGGCAGGGACGATCTTTTACTCTGAAAGTTATTTTATTGTGAAGGCAGTGGGAGGAGGTGGTGGTGGAGGAGGCCCTGCCTGGCAGACAGCCTGACTCATGTGGGAGGGGAGGGAAAAGGGAGAAGGAGGGAGTCAGAGCGCCTCTGTCACCGTCTGGGGCCGCCGAGCGCTCTCTATATAGGTCGCTCCTACCTGGTAGGAACGCAGACGTCAGCGCGGAAAGGACGCCGAGAGCGCTCGAAAAGGTAATTTTTTTTGGACCGCCATTGCCGTTGCGCCTTCATTCCTACTTTGGTCAACTTTGAAATAGTTTTTGTGCGATTGGGATTCCACCAGGCTCGCGTCTGGTCCCCACTTAGTTTGTTTTCCTTTCCATTTGATGGAGATGCTATCCCGGTTTGGGAATCCGGAGAAAGAATGCGATTGGCATTCCTGGTGTGATTAAGGGAAGGGGAGGAAGAGGATGGATGGATGAAGGTGAAGAAAGATGGAGGTGGACGCGAAATGTGAGACGGCAAAAGGAAGAAAAAGCCTCTCTGTGCTGCCTTTGAAAGGAAAACAGTCTGGTTGTATTTTATGTGTGTGTGTGCAATTAGAGGCCATGGAGAGCCAGGAGGAGGGTTTGAAGTGAATTGGGTGGGGGGGTGATTTGGGAATGGGCTTCAGTGGAGAAAGTTTTTTCCATGTCAGTCAGCTGACAAAGAGGACACGTAAGGAATATTTGTTATTTGTTTTTTGTCCCCCCCCCCCCCCCCCCCCCCCCCCCCCCCCCCCCCCGAAAAAAATGCATGACACAAGAGCGTCCCGTGTTTCGGAAGGGCAAAGGTCAGCCAAGATTGACCCCTGGAAAATTCCATATTAGCATTTTTTTTCTTGTCAAAGTGAGGCTTTAAATTATGACTTTGTGATATAAGCTTTTGTTATCCCAACCAACTCCCCCCCCAAAAAAAAAATGGATGACACTAGAGCGTCCCGTGTTTTGTAAGGGAAAAGGTCAGCCAAGATTAACCCCTGGAATATTCCATATTTTTTCTTGTCAAAGTGAAGCTTTAAATTAGGACTTTATTACATAAGCTTTTGTCGTCCCCCGATCCCCCCTCCCCCCAAAAAAAATATCAGCAGTTTTTTTCAGGGTCAAATTTGTCATTGAATGAGGCAAGGAACCATATTTGGGAATGGATGCCGGTTGGATTGAATGGGAATGGATGGGCTTGGATGGAAGTGTGCAGCCTTCTTTATCGGCACCCAAACAAGAAAAAAACAAAATCTGAACACATTCGGGAATGGCGCTCTACGTGATATTTTCAATTCCCGAATACATTTGTGAATGGCAGTGAATGAGTTGTGAAATGGTGAGAAAATGGATAAAAAAACACAGTGAAATTCGGACTCGTTTCAACTTTATTGATAGTTCAAAGGCAGAGTGTAGACTGCAAGGTTAAAATATCCCATCAATCAGGCTCCACAAATAACCCGCACAAGCCATCTGTATGATTTGAAGAGAACCTACAAGCAAGGGAACCAGCTATTAATGAAGTTTCTAGTGTGTCTGCCTGCATCTGTTTCTTTTGCAATATCACAACTTCGAAGATGTACAACCCAGAGCTCCTTGAGACACTTTATGCAAAAAGCGTTCCATTCCATCAAGCCATCAACGACCATCACAAAGGCACATAAAATGACTTTATTATATAGTACTGTTTATTTCTTTAATTACAATACCATGGCACATTTATTATACATAAACTAAGGTATATTGTGTGTCGTTTTAATGTATATATGTAGTTGAAAATTGTGTTTTATGGGGACCTGGGAACAGATTATTCTCATTTTAATGGTTTCCTATGGGAAATTAATGTTTGGAATACATACTTTTCACCTTACACACACTTTCTGTGTGTGAAAAAAAAAAAAAAAAAAAGAGGCGTCATAACAGGGAGGACGTTCGCAAAAGTAACAAAAAGTTTCCTGTCCTCGACCCAAATCAGCTGGTGCGGCATTTTGGAGTGACTTGTGAATGAACAATCACATTTCCTACAGTCCCTAAATGCAACGTCAGGCCTGGCCGTCCTTGTTTGCAAACATTCACCAATGGCCTCATTAGGTTCCATGCGCCATCGCACTTATCAGCTTCCTGTAACCCACGTCCTTAACATTTCCTGTCATCAGCTGGCCCGTAAAATGAAGCGGGACAGCTGCGGCAAAGTTATTTCTACTAAAAGCAAAGCGAGACCGAATTGCGGTTGTCACAGCTGGAATGAGAAGCAGGCAAGCAGGCAGGCAGGCAGAGGGCGGCCATTTCACAAATCGACTTTTGGGCCCAGTGTGCAAACACAGCTGCGTCGTCGTCGTGGCGATGGCGGAACATGTTCATCTTTCGTTTTTGGGCTGCGAGATGCGTGTGCAGTGGCGCTCCCTTATAATCACACACGGCGGCTTTTTTGTGAGCCGTACTGAGGATTGTGTACGTCTAAAAATAATAATAATAATAATTTAGGCTTTCTGGAGCTGAACTTCAATTTTTTTAAACTCATTCACTGCCATTCACAAATTTATTCGGGAATTGAAAATATGTCGTAGTTATAGGTGCTATTCCTGAATTTGTTCTGGCTTTTTTTTTCATGCTTGGGTGACGATAAAGCGGTGGCCATAGCCTCTGGCATTTTTTTTCCCTTCCACAAGGAGGCAGCATTTCCCTTTTTCCATTTGAGTGCTTTTTTACAGCTTCGGCGCTATATAAACCAATATGTCTGTTACACATTATATTTTGGACAGCCGCCCTTATTTCAAGCTCATATAACTCCAGACCCAAATAATTTAGGAATTATTATGTGGGTCCTGGAATTTGAGTGAAAATGACAAAAACCCTGGCACTGAAGTGGACATATTTTGGCACATCATCTGTCAGTGAATGAGTTAATATTGCTAGCTATCTACTTGCTATGTATTGGCTATCTGGGTGGCTTGCTGGCTATCTCGCTAGCTATCTATTAGCTATATAGCTATATAGCTGGCTAGCTTCCAGCTCTCTATGAGCAAGCTGGCTCGCTTTCTATCTTTTTGAGTTACTTCCGGGTTGAGAGAACGCTGGCGCGTATGGCTGCCGCTGCTCACCCATAGAAAAAAACGTATCCCGTGACTGTAAAGTGACCTTGAGAGCGCTTATAAATGACATGTTTTATTATTATTATTATTATTATCATTTTATTTTGTCTGTGTAATAAGCTTTCAGTCGTAGAGGAGTGGTCCATCGATGAGAAGGTTTCTTCAGCCGTCATCTGTACTTCTCTGAAGGTGTCGGACGTTTCGCTTCTTATCTAAGAGGCTTCGTCAGCGAAGTAAAATCTTTTGCTGGTAGTTTTGGCCCTACATATATCCCTACTGTCCAGACGTGGCGGTGGCAGACTGTGCTATGATTGGTCCCTGCTCTCAGGTTGGGGGAGCAGAGGACTACTCCATGCGGCAACACTGATTACGTCTATTTTCGACTGGCCTGATTACCCCATTTGAATTGGTATCACCTCATCAGCATAACTAAGCCTATGTTGCCTAAGAAGTCAGTTGTAGGAACGATCCAACTTAAACCTCACACCATGGCGATTTACTGATGTGGTGTGTCTGGAGTGTCGTGAGAGGAGACCAGGATGAGGCCGCAATGAAAAAAAAAGTTTCCTCTGCGCTCTCGCACGAATGTTCACACTCGTGCACAGCCAAAAAAGGAAATGGAGCTGCTGCAGAACGTCTGCCAGCTGCCAAACTATTCCAGTAAAAGCACTCTTTTGCTCTTTGGGGAATGCAGGGAGCAAACGTATATACATGCTGGACACACGACGGCGCGTGGCCCACTAGATAGCTAGGTAGATAGCTTCATAGCTATGTACTGAGATACCTAGGTAGCGATATCGCTAGGTAGCAATATTGCTAGGTAATTATATAGCTAGGTCACTAGCTTGATAGCTATGTATCGAGATAGCAAGGTAGCCAGATAACTAGGTAGCAAGATAGCTAGGTAGCTGCATAGGTAGTTATATAGCTAGGTAGCTAGCTTGATAGCTAAGTAGCGAGAAAGATAGGTAGCGATATAGCTTGGTAGCGACATAGCAAGATTGCTCGGTAACTATATAGATAGGTTGTTATATACCAAGGTAGCTAGCTTGATAGCTATGTAGTGACATAGCAAGGTAGTGAGATAGCTAGGTAGCTATACAGATAGGTAGTTATATAGCTTGGTGACTAGGTAGCTAGCTTGATACATATGTGGCGAGATAGCAAAGTAGCAAGATAACTATATAGCTAGGTAGCTATATAGCTAGGTAGCGATATATTTAGATAGTTAGGTACCTATATAGCAAGGTAGTTATATAGCTAGGTGACTCGATAGATAGCTTGATAGTTATGTAGCGATATAGCTAGGTAATGATATAGCTAGATAGCTAGGTAGCTATATAGCTAGGTGACTAGGTAGCTAGCTTGATAGCTATGCAGCATGATAGCTAGGTAGCGATATAGCAAGATAACTAGCTTGATAGGTACGTATATTGAGAGCTATGTAGCGAGATAGCTAGGTAGCGAGATATCGAGGTAGCGATATAGCTAGGTAGCTATATAGCTAGCCATGTGAAAACAAATTCCAATGTCGTTTGTTTCCACGCAGGAACGCATCGCAGCTGAAGCAGCTTCAAGAGCAGATTTTATCGGAGCAGCGGGAAGCCGCCATCTGGCATCAGCAAAACCAGGAAGTCCCGCCTCCCCCGCAGGAAGTGCTCCCGTTTCACTCGCCGTCCCCGCCCCTCCCTCCTCCTCCTCCCCACTTGCAAGAGTTGGAGAGCAGCGCCACCATGCAGGCCAGCGCCTTCAACGACGCTCGGCCCAAGCAGTTCATCGCCGCCCAGAATCCCGGCGGCGGCGGCGGCGGGGGGTACGCCACCCACTCCTCGGGGTCGTCGGGCTCGAACCTGTCGTCTCCGTTGTCGCCGCCCACTTCGCATAAACCTTTTGGCAAGATGGCGGCGCCGCCGTTCCCCAAGGGCGCGGACTCGCCCGGCTCGCCCTCCTTCCCGCCTCCGCCGCCAGCCTTCTTCATGGCCGCTAACCTGCCGTCGCCGTCGGGCGGCCCTCAGGACTTCCCTCCTCCTCCGCCGCCTCCGCCACCCCCTCCGCCCCCCGCCTGCGTATCCCCCGGCCTCTCAGACGCGTCGTCGCCCTTTTCCTCCGTCCCGCCCTCTCCGGCTTCCAGCTTCCTGTCCTCGGTGTTGCCGGCCACGCCCACCGTGCCGGCCACGCCCACTCTCAACGCGCTGGGCCTCCCCAGAGGAAACGGCACTGTGTGAGTTCCCAAATTCTTTTTTTTTTCTTCCCGGCATTCCTGCCTGAGATAGGATGACCCGTTGAGGAATGGCGGAACTAATGGAGGCCAGCTTGGGGGGGGCGGATAGAATGCGCTGCTTTCATAAAATCGTACAAATCATACCTGCTAAAACAAACAAATAAATACGCAGATAGCTCGCTTGCTAGCTATCTAGATAGATAGGTGGATTGCTAGCGAGAAGGAATAGCTAGCGAGAAGGAATAGCTAGTGAGATGGAATAGCTAGCGAGATGGGTAGCTAGAGAGAGCCAGCGAGATAGATAGCAATATAGCTAGCCAACGAGGTAGATAGCGAGATAGCTAGCCAACTAGCTAGATAGATACATGAATTAATAAATAAATGAGTAAAGAAATAAAGATGGTAATAGACAAACACAAATGAATAAATTGATAAAAGAATAAATGAATGAATGAATAAATAAATACACAAATATGGTAATAAATGAATACAAGAATGAAAGAATGAATACATAAACGAATAAATGTTTAAAAGAATAAATGACTGAATAAATAAATACATAAACAAATACATGGGACAATTAAAGGACAAATAAATGGACACATAAATAAATAAGCAACCTAGTAAATATGTAAGTAAACAAACAGTAGTAAACAAATACACAGATGAATAA
Organism: Hippocampus bargibanti; assembly: GCF_051943395.1. Taxonomy (NCBI): domain Eukaryota; kingdom Metazoa; phylum Chordata; class Actinopteri; order Syngnathiformes; family Syngnathidae; genus Hippocampus; species Hippocampus bargibanti. The sequence goes on along the minus strand of NC_142740.1, from coordinate 1,659,553 downwards.
ATAAATGAATAAATGGTTAAAAGAATGAATGAATGAATGAATGAATGAATGAATGAGCTAGCGAGATAGCTAGCCGGCTAGCTAGATAGATACATGAATTAATAAATAAATAAAGATGGTAATAGACAAACACAAATGAATAAATTGATAAAAGAATAAATGAATGAATGAATAAATAAATACACAAATACGGTAATAAATGAATACAAGAATGAATGAATGAATAAATGAATACATAAACAAATACATAAATAAATACATGGGAAAATTAAAGGACAAATAAATGGACACAAAAATAAATAAGCAACCTAGTAAATATGTAAGTAAACAAACAGTAGTAAACAAATACACAGATGAATAAATAAATGAATGGTTAAAAGAATAAGCGAATGAATGAATGAATGAATGAGCTAGCGAGATAGCTAGCTAGATAGATACATGAATTAATAAATAAATTAATATGGTAATAGACACACACACAAATGAATAAATTGGTAAATAATAAATGAATGAATCAATAAATAAATACACAAATACGGTATATGTATCTGTAATATGTAAACAGTAAAACAGTAGTAAACAAATACACAGATGAATAAATAAATGAATAAATGAATGAATGAATGTGTTTCAATCCTTCATATCGGCTGCATTATGGCTTGATGTTAACTGGAACACAAAAGAGGGAGCATATCAATCCTATTCTGGCCTCCCTCAGAAATTATTTTGTTTTTTTCCGCGCAGCAAAGCCTTCCCCAAAAAAGCGACGTCCACCCGCACGCCTCGCGTGGCTTCCGACTCCGACATTCAAGGCTCCAAAGACGCCGTCATCCAGGACCTGGAGCGCAAACTACGCTTTAAAGAAGAGCGCGTTAGCAACGGCCAACAGGTCAACAAAACCCCCATCTCTTTCGCATGCAGCTAACTACTAACAAAGTTAGCCACTTAGCCGCTAACCGGCGCTGCGTCCATGCTCGCAGAGGCTAACCTACGAGGAGAAGATGGCGCGCAGGCTGCTGGGGGCCGACAGCGCCGCCACCGTCTTGAAGACGCGGGACGCCGAGGATGAGCCCGCCCCCACGCAGGTACTCGTACACGTCTGGTCCAATCAGGAGGCGGGTGGGCGGGCGGGGGGGGCGGGACCGTGGGCTCACTTTCCTCCCTTTGGATGTTTTCACTTCCTGTTGTTGTCCCAATACTTTTGCATAATCCCTGTTTTTTTTTAATTTTTTTTTCTAATTTGACTTCCTGTTTCTTCGAAGTTGCAAAGGGCGCTTTTTTTTTTTGGTGATACACGCACAGCGCTAGCTACGTTAGCACGCAGCTAACGAGTCCGCTCTCTCTCTCTCAATTGGCGTGCTTGCGTCAGGAGTACAAGGTATCCAGTTTTGAGCAGCGCCTGATCAGCGAGATCGAGTTCCGACTGGAGCGCTCGCCGGTCGAGGAGTCGGACGACGACGTGCAGCACGACGCGGAACACGCGGCCGGCGACGGGACCCCGCCCACTTTCCGCAACAAACTCAAACACTACAAAGTGTTTGAAGGCGTGCCCGTCACCTTCAGCTGCAAGGTCCACGGAGAACCCAAACCAAAGGTGAGCCGGCGGGGGGTCTTGCGGGCATTTTCTTTTGCCAACTACGTCTCCATCGCGTGTCGCAGGTGTACTGGTTCAAAGACGGCAAGCAGATCTCCAAGCGCAGCGAGCACTACCGCATCGGACGCTCCGCCGACGGCACGTGCACGCTGCGCACGGCCGCCGCCTCCCTGGACGACGACGGCAACTACACCGTCATGGCGGGAAACCCCGAGGTGGGAGGGCGCAATCGCACTTTCCCCAAAAGAAGAGAAACCACCCACCGTGCACTTCACATTTATTTATTTAATTTTAATAATTTTATTTAGTTATTTATTTGGTTATTTATTTATGTGTGTATTTATTTTGTTTATTTATTTAAATAATTTAATTAATTTAGTTATTTATTTATTATTCTCTTGTTTATTTATGTATTTATTTATTTGGTTTTTATTTATTTATTATATGCCTGTTTACTTATTCAGTATTTACCTGTTTGTTTTTATTTTGGTTATTTATTTATTTAAATATTTAGAATTAGTTATTATTCTGTTTATTTATTTGGTTATTATTTATTTATTTTTTGTCTGTGTTTATCTATTTGTTATTTTATTATTTTTTATGTTTATTTGTTTAGTCATCAATTCGTTTATGTATTTACTTGTTTATTGATCAATTTATTTGTTTCTTTGTTTGTTTATTATTTACCTTTGTATTTATGTATTTATTTATTTATGAATAGATTTATTTATTATTTAACTCGTATTTATTTATTTGGTTATTATATATTTATTTGTCTGAGTTTATTTGTAATTTTTTATTTTTTTATGTTTATTTGTTTATTCATCAATTCGTTTATTTATTGACTTGTTTATTAATCAATTTATTTGTTTGTTAATTATTTACCTGTGTATTTATGTATTTATTTGTTGTTTATTTATTTATTTATTATTTGCCTCATATTTATTTATGTATTTATTTATTTGGTTATCTTTTATTTGTTTATTATTTGTCTGTGTTTATCTATTTGTTACTTTTTATGCTTATTTGTTTATTTTTTTATTATTAATCAAGTTATTTGTTTGTTTATTATTTACCTGTGTGTGTATGTATGTCTTTATTTGGTGTTTATTTATTTATGAATAGATGTATTTATTATTTGCCTCATATTTATTTATGTATTTTTTTATTTGGTGTTTATTTATTTATTATTGTTCCTTTATTTATTTACTTCTTTAGGAATCTATTAATTTATTTATTAATTAATTAATTTGTATGTTTATTTATTTTATTTACTGAGTGCAGTGTGAAAAGTTCTTTCTTTACCTCTCCTCGAAATTCTTTATAGTTCATTTTTTTCTCTATCTTATTTGCTTATTCAAATTAGGTTGAACAGTGTCTGGTAATAACTTGAAATGTATTGTGTGTGTGTGTGTGTGTGTGTGTGTGTGGGGGGGGGGGGGGGGGGGGTTAATTTGCTAAGGGCCTCTCCATTGATCGCTGCTGCTTGTATTGCACGCAGGGTCGCGTGAGTTGCACGGGCAGGATGATGGTGCAAGCCGTCAACCAGCGAGGTCGCAGCCAGCGTTCGGCGCCGGGGCACATGCGCAGGTAACGCACAACATTATAAGAGTGCACAAACAAACACACACACACACACACACACACACACACACACACACACACACACACACACACACACACACACACACACACACACACACACACGTGTTAAGGCCTGCAGAGGCTTGCATCAAACTTCTTTTGTGGAGCTCTTTTGCTAATGAGAGGCCACAGTTGTTTTGCTTTCCTCTCTCTTGACTAAAGTGCTTGTTGACAGAATAATGATGATGAAAGAAGTTAATAATAATAATAATCATAATCCATGTCATTTTTAAATGCCTTTCAAAACTCTAAAGGGCACTTTACAATCACAGGATACGTTTTTTTTATACACTGTGATACCTCGGTTTATAAACCCCTTGGCTTACGAACTTTTTCGTTCACGAACGTTAAATTTATGAAAATTTCAACTTTGATAGTTCAAAGGCAGAGTGTAGACTGCAAGGTTAAAATATCCCATCAATCAGGCTCAACAAATAACCCGCTCAAGCCATCTGTACACTTGATGCAAAAAGCTATCAACCCAGCTAAACAGAACACAATTGATGAGGAACAAGGTAAAATGATCGCAGAGAAAGCACCTACAAGGGATCATTCCTTAAGATCATGAAAGAAGAAAAGCTATGTTCCTCATCAAATGTTTAATTGGATTGGATTTGCCTTTATTAGTCTCACAGTGCAGAAATTTAATGCGTTTAATGCTGAAGAAACCGGACACTCCATTCCATCAAGTCATTAACGACCATCACAAAGGTAAATAAATCGACTTTATTATACAGTACAGTTTTTTTCTTTAATTATAATACCATAGCACATTTATTATACATAAAATAATGTATATTATGTGTAGTTTTAAGGCTTAGACAATTAGAAAATTATGTTTTATGGGGACCTGGGAACGGATTATTCTCATTTGAATGCTTTCCTATGGGAAATGAATGTTTGGGATACACACTTTCGCCAAGGTATCACTGTACAAATAAATATAAATGTATCTATATTTTATCTCCGTGCAGGCCAAGGTCGCGGTCCCGAGACAGCGGCGACGAAAACGACAACATCCAGGAGCGTCACTTCCGCCCGCACTTCCTGCAGGCGCCCGGCGACCTCATCGTGCAAGAGGGACGACTATGTCGCATGGACTGCAAGGTGGCACAACCTCGTCATTTCCTCCCCAGAAATAGATTAATAAAAAGGTGTTGAAAAAAAAATTATGACATAAACGCAGTCCTAATTTCCACACAAAAAAAACAAAAAAAAAACGCATCTTTCCATTTGATCCAAATCTCCATTTTTTTTTAAATTAATTCGGATTAATGTTTTTTTAAGTGTAAAAATCTAAATACAAATTACAGTTTGACCCAAATGAAATACAGTAAAGTTATATCGACCCGATAGTCCCGGTTATATCGATATTTTTTCGGACTCCCTTGAATATCCATATAACGAGACTGTATTAATAATTTCAAAAAGAAATAACGAGCTAAAACAAGTTTCATTGAGGAAACATTTCCAATCTAACATAATCTAATCTTACAAGATAAATAAATAAAATAACATAATAAAACAATAAAAAAAAATAAATGGCAACGTTGATTCTAGCATAGTTGTGTTCTTTACAATAATTGACACACAAAAAAAGAACATCAATTGATGTTATAATGAATATAAATAATTATTAATCCTATTTTTAAAGAATATCATGAATATAATGATAATACTGTATTATTATTATTATTATTGTGATTATTATTACTATTATACTTATTAAATTATAATTATTTATTATGTATCTATAGTTTTTTATGATTCATTATTTATGATTATTTTTATATTTTATTTATTTATTTATTGTTTATTGATTATTCTTATTCTTATTGTTTTTGTTATTATTAGTAGTATTAGTATTATTATCAGTTGAATTGGTATAATAATAATAATAATTATTATTATTATTATTATAAATAAAATAAAATATATATAAATAAATATAATAATTATTATTATTATATCATCAATTATATTGGTATTATTATCATTTCTAATTTATTATTTACTATTTATGAATTAATCAGTATTTATTTATTATTTATTTATTATGTACTTGTTTATTTTTTCATGTTTTATTTTATTTTTATTTTTACTTTTACTTTTAATTTCATTTTCATGTTTATTTTTTTATATTATTGTTTGTTGTTAGTTATTATTATTATTATTATTATTATTATTATTATTATTATTATTATTATTATTATTGGGTGTGTTTTTCTCCATTGTGCGTGTAGCTGTTTTTTCTTCAATGTCGTTCTCTTAATGAATTGCAGGTGAGCGGCTTGCCCACTCCGGACTTGCTGTGGCAGCTGAACGGTCAAAACATCCGAGCCGACTCCGCCCACAAGATGCTGGTACGCGAGAACGGCGTCCACTCGCTGGTCATCGAGCCCGTGAGCGCCAGCGACGCCGGAGTCTACACGTGCATCGCCAGCAACCGCGCCGGACACAATTCCTTCAACTTAGAACTCATCGTCGCCGGTAAACCGACGCCACCACGTAGGGCGTAGGCGCTGTCACCGACAAATGGCGGCAGGAAAATTAGCTTGCGCACGTGTTTTATATCATTTATGATATTTTGTCCATTTTTTATTGGATTGGATAGGCTTTCATATTTGCCCCAAAAATTGCCTGAGCTGAAATAGTTTCCCGTTTTCTCACTGATCGGTCATCAAATTGACATGATCAAGCTAAACGGTGTGCTACCATCTAGTGGTCATCTGAGGAAATACATGTAAAATATTCAACGGGAGGCAGAGCAAATTCATTGTTGAACTTTAGTGTTAATGCAATCATTTATTTATATTTTATTTATATTTTTTATTTGTATGTTTATTTATTATGTATGTATTTGTGTATTTTTTAATTTATTGTTTATTTATTTATTATGTATGTTTGGATGTATTTTTGTATGTATTTGTTTATTTATATTTATTTGACTATTTGTTTTTTATTATTTATTCATTTATTTGTATATTAATTCATTTATGTATTAATTTATTTTTCTGTTTGTTTCTTTATTACGTATGTCTGTATTTATTTGCTAGTTTTTTTCTTTTGTTTATTTGTGTATTTATTTGTCTATTAGTTTCTTTATTATGTATTTATTTTTTGTTTATTTTATTATGTATTAATTTATTTATTGATGTATTATTTATCTTTTCTTTCTTTATTATGTATGTACGTATTTATTTGCTTGTTTTTTTCTTTTGTTTGTTTATTTATTTTCCTATTAGTTTCTTTATTATGTATTTATTTGTTTATTTGTGTATGTATTTATTTGTCTATTTCTTTGTTTATTATGCATTTATTTATGTATTAATTAATTTATTTACATATTAATTAATTTTTCTATTTGTTTCCTTATGTATGTATGTATTTATTTGTTTGTGTATTTATTTATTTATTTATTTGTCTATTTTTTTCTTTTATGTATTATTTGTGTATTTATGTATTAATTTGTCTATTTCTTTATCATACATTTATTCATTTATTTATGTATTTATTAATTTATGTACGTATTAATTTATTTTTCTGTTTGTTTCTTTATTATATATGTGTGTATTTATTTGTTTTTTTTTGTTTATTTGTGTATTTATTTGTCTATTTGTTTCTTTGTTATGTATTTATTTGTTTATTTTTGTATTTATTTGTCTATTTCTTTATTTCTTATGTATTTATTGGTTTATGTATCTATTTATTGACATGTTTATTAATGTCTTTTGTCTTTGTATGTTTATTGTCCCTCAATTCAGCCAAGGAGCTGCACAAAGCTCCATCGTTTTCAGAGAAGCTCCAAAACACGAGCGTGGCCGAGGGCCACCCTGTGCGTCTGGAATGCCGCGTCAGTGGCGTCCCGTACCCGCAGATTTTCTGGAAACGCGAGAACGAGTCGATCACGCGCAACACGGACAGAATTAGGTCGGCTGACACTATGGAAATGTTATTATTATTATTATTATTATTATTATTATTATTTTTAATGCTCCTCTCCTGACTCGTTTCATATTTTTTTATTATTATTGTTTTTTTTGGGGGGTGTGGGGGGTGGCAGTATGCACCAGGACAACTGCGGCTACCTCTGCATGATCATCCAACCGGCCACCAAGGAAGACGCCGGTTGGTACACCGTGTCGGCCAAGAATGAAGCGGGCATCGTCTCCAGCACCGCCCGCCTTGACGTGCACGGTAAGTAAAAAATAAAAGAAAATACATATCTACATTTGATACAATTTCATATGTATAAAAAAATAAGATATATATTGAACTAAATATAAATATATTTTTTTAATTTAATATACATGTATGTATGTATGTTTGTTTGTATGTATCATATATGTATGTATCCTGTATGTGTGTGTGTGTGTGCGCGTCTGCGTGTGTTTGTATGTATGTGTGTGTGTGTGTCTGTGTGTGCGTCTGTGTGTATGTATGTATGTATTTGTATGTGTGTGTGTATATATGTATGTATGTATGTATGCATGCATGCATGTATGTATGTATGTATGTATGTATGTATGTATGTATGTATGTATGTATGTATGTATGTATGTATGTATGTATGCAGGTATGCATGTATGTATGTATGTGTATGTATGTATGTATGTATGTATGTATGTATGTATGCAGGTATGCATGCATGCATGTATGTATGTATGTATGTATGCAGGTATGCATGTATGTATGTATGTGTATGTATCTATGTATGTATGTATGTATGTATGTATGTATGTATGTATGTATGTATGTATGTATGTATGTATGTATGTATGTATGTATGTATGTATGTATGCAGGTATGCATGTATGTATGTATGTATGTATGTATGTATGTATGTATGTATGTATGCATGTATGTATGTATGTATGTATGCATGCATGCATGCATGTATGTATGTATGTATGTATGTAGGTATGCATGTATGTATGTATGTGTATGTATCTATGTAGGTATGCATGTATGTATGTATGTGTATGTATCTATGTATGTATGTATGTATGTATGTATGTATGTATGTATGTATGTATGTATGTATGTATGTATGTATGTATGTATGCATGTATGTATGTATGTATGTATGTATGCAGGTATGTATGTATGTGTGTGTGTATGTATGTGTGTATGTATGTATGTGTGTATCTATGTATGTATGTATGTATACATACATAAAATGCATATCTACATTTTATATAATTTATTTTAAAAATTTATATATATATGTATATAATTTTATCTAAATATATTTAAACAATGTATTTGGATATATATATAGTATATTGTATTATTTATTTGGATATAAATGTGATGTGTTTTGCAAAATGCTGACTGTTGTATCTTGTGTGTCGCTCTTCTTCTATGGTGTGGGGGCGTGGACGCAAATGGGCGTGGCCAGGCCAATGGCAGCACCCGGCGAACGCTCGGAAGGTCAAGTCGCTGCGTCCGTCCAGCAGCCGCTACGCCGCCTTGACAGAACGCGGCCTGGACGTCAAAGCCGCCTTCTTCCCTGATTGCAGCCCACTGCCGCCAGGATCCCTCGTGGAGAGCGATGACCTGTAGGGGGCGCCACAGTCTATTTTTTCTTCTTTTATTTTGAAAAGTGACGAGCAAGTACAAGATAGGAAAAGGCGAGTGAGTGAGCGAGCGAGCGAGCGAGGCCGGGCCTTCAAAGATCAGGATGAGGAAGTTGTGTGTCGGTTTTTGGTGGCGTAAAAAGATGGACGGTTGTCGTTGTAGTTTGACGTGAACACTTTTCAGTGTCACAAATTTCCAGTTTATTTTTGTATTAAAAAAAAAAAAACAAGACTATTTCTATAGCCAACATTTTAAATTATGTCATTTGTCTATATTACAAAAAAAAACCACTTTTTTTTTGCATGTAGCGTCCGGGACAGCGTGTGTTTGTGTGTGCACACCGTGCCAAAACATTTACCATCTTTCTTATGATTAATCAGGCGTATTGTGTTTTTCATGCCAAATCATTTCATGCCTCTATATGGATTTCTCTCCACCACTAATGTTATATTAGTTCGTGAACTTTGCAAATAAAGATTCTTCCATCTTTCTTGCTGTTTATATAATAATAATAATGCATTTCATTTATAAGCACCTTTCAAAACTCTCAAGGTCACTTTACAGTCACAGGATTATATTTTTCTGTGGGTGAGCTTCGGCAACCACACGTGCCAGCGTTCACTCACCATGGAAGTTACTCAAATAGATAGAAAGCTAGCTAGCTAGCTAATGGATAGAAAATAGTTAATAGATCAGCAGCTAGCCAGCTAGACAGTTTACAGCCAGTCAGTTAGACAGCTAATAGATAGCAAATAGTTAATAGTCAACAGCCAGTCAGCTAGACAATTTACAGCCAGACAGCTAATAGCTAGCTAGCTAGCTAATAGATAGCAAATAAATAGTTGATAGCCAACAGCTCGCCAGCTTACAGCCAGTCAGCTCATAGCTAGCTAGCTAGCTAATAAATAGCGAATAGATAGCCAAATAGAAGAATTATAATATTTAATTTCTAAGCGCCTTTCAAAACTCTCAAGGACACTAACAGTCACAGGTTATTTTTTTTGTGCGGGTGAGCAGCGGCAGCCACACAAAAAAATGTATCAGTGTATCACCAAAACAAAGTGCTCTAAAATCCAAAATATTTCTACCAGAGATTTGACATTTTATCTTCACACAAAAAAAAATGTTTTGATCCAATGTTTTATCCAGAAAAAAAAATCTTGCTTGGAGGTTGCTTGTTAGCATTAAAGTGCTTTTGCCAGAGGTACGCAAATATGATATATAATAAACAATAATAATAAACAATAATAATAATGATGATACCTTGGCTTACGAACTTAATTGGTTCCCAGACAGAGTGTGTAAGGCAAAGTGTGTATCCCAAAAATTAATTTCCCATAGGAAACCATTAAAATGAGAATAATCCGTTCCCAGGTCCCCATTAAACATAATTTTCTGATTTTCTAAGCCTCAAAACTACACACAATTTACCTTATTTTATGTATAATAAATGGGCTATGGTATTATAATTAAAAAAAGAAATGATACTGTATAATAAAAGCGTTTTATTTACCTTTGGGATGGTCGTTGATAATTTGATGGACTTTCTAAGCGTCATTTCAAAACTCTCAATGTCACTACAGACGACTTGGTTCACGCCACGTTGCCTTGAAACGTGGCGGCCAATACGAATTTGTTCTTCCTGGTTTGCGTGGGACTACTCGTGGTGATTGCCGTGGGTGGCGTCACTCCCAGGAGGCTTTTGTAACGTTCGGCTTCGCGGCGGTAGCGATCGCGCTCCTCTTCCAGGCTTTTGATGACGTCTGCCAGGCAGCGTCTTGGCCCACCGTCGCCGCCGATGGTGTTCCGAGGCAAATCCAATCCCAGTACCAGATCACGATCTGAACGTTACAGACAGCCTGTCTGTTTAGGACCACTTATCCACTTAATAATAATAATAATAATAATAATAATAATAATAATAATAATAATACATTTAATTTCTAAGTCACTGGATGAGTTTTTCTGTGGGTGAGCAGCGGCAGCCACACGTGCCAACCTTCACTCAACCAGGAGGTAACTCGAATAGATAGAAACATAGCTAGCTAAGAGATAGCTAATGATAATAATAATCATAATAATAAATGAGGACAAGAATAACAATAACGAAATGTATACTAACCATATTAATAATCCATGCATCCATTTTCCGAACCGTTTATCGTCGCAAGGATAAAGAATCCATTTCTAAAGCGATTCCTAATCACGCAAACGATATTGATGTAAGGCATTACCATTGGCCATCATCTTCTCCATCTTGTCCTGCAGGGCGCTCTTCTCGGCCTCCAAGAAGGCGACCAATCCCTCCAGTTTTTCGTTGCATCCTCTCGCTTCCGCCAGCTGCTCCCGAACGTGACTTAGCTCGCAAACTTCCTGTTCGGGATGAAACAAACGAAAGAAAAGGAACTTGTGAGATTTGCCGGGTCAACCGATTCCATTGAGTCAGCTGTGTTCACGCCCACACCGGCGCAAGTGGCCATTTGCAACTGTGGCTGTTTATGTTTAATTCTGCGTGAAAGATCGGAATTCTGAGTTAAAAAGTCTGAATTATGAGTTAAAAGTCAGAATTCTGAGTTAAAAGGTCGGAATTCTGAGTTAAAAAGTCAGAAGTTTGAGTTAAAAAAACGGAATTCTGAGTTAAAAGTCAGAATTCCGAGTTAAAAGCCGGAATTCTGAGGTAAAAGTTGGAATTCTGAGTTAAAGGTTGGAATTCTGAGTTAAAACTTCATAACTCTGAGTTAAAAAGTCGGACTTCCGAGTTAAATTCGGAATTCTGAGTTAAAAAGTCAAAAGTTTGAGTAAAAAAAAGAATTCTGAGTTAAAAGTCAGAAGTCTGAGTTAAAAAGTCGGAATTCTGAGTTAAAAATCGGAATTCTGAGTTAAAATTCAAAATTCCAAGTTAAAAAGTCAGAATGCTGAGTTAAAAGTCGGAAGTCTGAGTTAAACGTGTGTGTGTGTTACTTCCGGGTTGAGTGGCTGCCGCTGCTCACCCTCAGAAAAACATTTTTGTTCTTATCCTGTGACTGTAAAGTGACCTTGAGAGTTTTGAAAGGCGCTTAGAAATTGAATGTATTATTATTATTATTATTATTATTAGATTGTGAATGTAAAGTGAGGTGAATGCAATGGTTGAGGTGAATTGAGGCGAGGTCGTGCAGAAAAAAAGAAAAAAAAAGAGTTCAGGATGACACAGCGTGTAGCATGTACTCAGAGTTCGGTGAGTGTGGCAGTGGGAATGGGCAGGGGGGGCAGGGCTGGGAGGGAGTTGAGTCTCCAGCTGCTGAAATCACCAAAACAAACTCCACCCAAATGTTACATACCGCTTTTATTTGCCAAAGTTTCTCCTCCAATTTCTGGATGACTTCCTGTTGACCCAGGATGACCTCCTTTGAGGCGGACAGCTTCCTGTAGGCCATACGGAGGACGCGCTCCTTCACCGCCACCATCTGAGCTACGGCGCCGTCCTTGCGCATCAGCTCCCGATACGCCTCGTCGTTGCGGGACGTCTGCTGGGCCGCCTCGTCGGACCGCGTCCGCCGCAGTTCCTCCAGCGTTCGCTCGAGCGTCCGTTTGGCCTCCTGCGCCTCCGCCAACTGTGTCGCACATCAAAAATTTAGCGGACGGCGCCGTGATGGCATCCCGTCGATGCCCGCCGCGCGCTTACTTGGCCGGTAATGGCTTTCGTGCACCCCTGAGAGAAATCCAGCTCCGATTTGAGTGCGACGAGCTCTTCCTGAAGTGCGACGAGCCTACGGGTGAGCAACGTGACAGCTTATGACAACTAAACTGTTCAATACTGTTCATCTATGTGCAAAGTTCACCCATTCACTCATTATTATTATTATTATTATTATTATTATTATTATTATTATTATTATTATTATTATTATTATTATTTTACTAAAGCTAGGACACAGCTAGCTAGCTAGCGAGCCTTAAGAAATGAAGGGATGCCCATTTCAAGGTAAGATCAGAGCATTGTCATCAAATGGTGAGTAGTTTTACTTTATTTGAATGCTATTGTGGCCATTTTATATTTGAGTTAGTGGCGTACATTTCCGGGTTGAGTGAACGCTGGCGCGTCTGGCTGCCGCTGCTCGCCCTCAGGAAAAAAAAAATGTTGTTCTTATCCTGCACCTGGAAAGTGCCCTTGAGAGTTTTGAAAGGCGCTTATAAATACAATGTATTATTATTATTATTATTAGTAGTAGTAGTAGTAGTAGTAGTAGTATTAGCTGGCTAGCTATCTATTATTATTATTATTATTATTATATCTAGCTCACTTTCTATCTTTTTGAGTCACTTCCGGGTGAACGCTGACGCGTGTGGCTGCCGCTGCTCACAGAAAAAAGTTATCCTGTGAGTGTAAAGTGACCTTGAGATGTTTTGAAAGGTGATTATAAATGAAATTATTATTATTATTATTATTATATTAAGGAAAAAAGGACAAAATCTGACCTTTTTAAATAAAAGACGAAAACATAAGCATAAAAAATGCAAGAAACACACAAAAAGCTAAGAAAAACTAAGGAAAACAAAGGACAAAATCTGTCCAATAATAATAATAATAATAATAATAATAATAATAATAATAATAATAATAATAATAATACTTTTCATTTGTAAGCGCCTTTCAAAACTCTCAAGGTCACGTTACAGTCACAGAATCAGTTTTTCTACGGGTGAGCAGCGGCAGCCACACGCGCCAGCGTTCACTCAACCCGGAAGCAACTCAAATAGATAGAAAGCTAGCGAGCTAACCAAGAGATGGCTAATAGATAGCCAGCTAGACAGTTAGATCACTAGCTAGATAGCATAGCAATAACAGACAACATAACAAAATGTCAACAAAAATGGCTCCCAGTATAGAATTATTAACAACCCTGAAAAAAAGACAAAATGGCGCAGGATGACTTCATATTATGTTAGTGTAACAACAAACCTTCGATAGGAATCTTTATCATCGTAGGGAGGCGGAGGCGGTTTCATATCATCCGTCTGTGTCGAGTGGTGGTTCAAAGCGATGGTCATCTTTTTCCGATCTGACACTACATCAAAATTATGCAAATCATATTATGCAAGCAATAAAAAAATTGTTATGGATGGTGGTTTTATTAGCCAGTCAATGGCCTTTTGTATTGTATGTTAGCACTTAGCTATCCTTACGAATGTTTGGTTCAATACACGTTCTGTTAGGCTGCTACTTGTGACGTTCGCTTGTTATTTATTATTATTTATTCTTTTATGTCAGATTTTATTATATTTAATATATTTTTTATTATTTATTCTTTTATTTTATATATTATATTTACTATTTTTTACTATATATTTTTTTATTTCTTCTTTTATTATTTTTATTTCTTTCTATTATTTTTATATTTTCTATATTTGTCTATATTTATGTATTATTATTTAGTATTTTATGTTATATTTTTTATATTTACTATATTTTTATGATATATATATATATTTACTATATTTTTTACATATATTATTTGGTTATTATTTATTCTTTTATGTTAGATTTTATTATATTTTCTATATTTTTACTATATTTTTATTATTCTTTATTCTTTTATGTTAGATTTTATTATATTATATATATATATTATTATTATTGGAAAATGTTGTCACATCCCTACTCTATGTGTTTGACTCTAAAGCGGATGCTCGTTTTAGTAGCCAGTCAATGGCGTTTTGTATTATATGTTAGCAATTAGCTATCCTGACGAATGTTTGATTCAGTACACGATCTTCTAGGCTGCTACTTCCTTTGGTCAAGCTAACAGCAGGTTGAGCAGATTTTGTTTCTGACGCCAAGCCGGTTAACATCTTACATGTATTGAGGAAATTATCGCCAGAGTCCAGCCGACAGGGCAGCACGGTCATGTACGTTGGCTCGGGCAAGACGTCTGCGTGATGGTGTCGCTCGAACTTCCCCGCTGACAGCTTAGCATCGCGAAGGCTAACCGTGGTGTGCACCAGATCACTGCAGGACAAACAGGAGATTTAGAGATGATATCCACATTGGTCCACAGTAGTATCTTTTCAAAAGGAAAGCTTTTTAAAAAAATGAAAATCACCTGGTTGCATAAGTGTACAGTTTCTTATAATTGTATTTTATTTTGTGATTGTATTTTATTATAGTACCTATGCTTGTCTGCGACTGTGGGGTGTCCTTGAAAGCTTTGAAAGGCGCTTGAAATGTAATGTATTATTATTATAACTGTGAATTACACATCACATTCAAACTGCCAACATTTGAAATGCTTTTGACCAATCCCAAAATAAAACGTAAATGTTTTATTTGGCCTTTCCAATGTATGACGTCATTCCTCGCTGAATGTAGTTATTTTGTGTGTTTGCATCCAATGCGGCAATCAGGGCCGGAAGTTCCTTTTTCATACCAGTCAAGCGGCCGTATTCTGTACGATTTTTGCACATTTTTAGATGTGTACGGCATACAATAAAGTTTGCACGGGAAACGTAAAAAAATGTTAAATATAATTTGGAGAAATGTTCGATTCCGTTTTCGTCATAAAATATTAGCAGTCATGTTATTTATAACAAATATCGCTACTCGTAAAAAGCCAAGTCGACCACCGAGAAAACAAGTCCGTGCGAAAAGTCTCGAGAAGAAACAAACGTTCCGAGAAGACAAGTTCCAGTCAAGTGGAATTTTAATTTGAAATTAGTGTTTTTTTCGCCGAAATATCATTCTATTTTTGTAAACATTATACATCGTAAGAACACAATTTCTAATTATGTGTTTGCTGTGGACAAATTCAATTTGTCTATAGCAAAAAAAGCCACCATGCTCTACAACAAAGAACATACATACTTGATTATTGCGAGAAATATGTTATCACTTGTTATAGGAATTCATGTTTACATATGAAATTGTGTTAATAAAATTGCGCAATGAATTGTCTTCGTATACAATAAAAGGTTTTCTGACATATTTTGAGTGGGACCTTTGTCAAGGTGGTAGTCAGCAAAAGCACTCAGCCTTCGGCTTCAGACAAAAATGTCAGGAAAAACCATAAGGAGTTTATTTCGGTTCAAATTTTTGGGTCACTGGTTTTGAGGGAGTTACGATCCGTTAAAATCAAAATCTTTCGTTTTTGAATTAACGGTGATGAGACTATGAAGACCAACATCCGTTTTACCTGAAAAGTTTGGCCACCAGTGGCACCGAGTCCACCCCAAAATGGAGTCGGTAGCCAAGTTGGTCCAACCGCTTCCTGAGGTTGTTTCTGGTCGTTTCTACGGTGCTGTCCATTGTTGTGATGATCCGAAAACTAACCTAATTCTTAATTCGACCTCCTGTTTATGAAGCTGTGCTCTAAACGGTGACCACCGGGTGTCACTAGCATACAGGCTCAGCGCCGCGCCCCTTTATGACCAACATTAAAGCTACAAAAACTAACGTCATTGTTCCAGAAATATTTTGTAAAAATATTTTAATATTTGTCCAATGTCCCGCTTACTGTTTAGAATCAATCGTGTCGAAAAGCACCGCTTTTCTTCTTCGTCCCTCATTGCGCTGATTTTTTTGTAACGAATCTGCGAGGGGGGTCTTCACATTGAACGGTTGATTTTCGGCTTTATTTTTTTACAATTTCTTGAGAGTTGGGGACGCTGATATCAAAAGAGGACTCTAGTGATCACTGTTCACATCGTTTTCTTTCTTTCACCATCCCAAACGATTAATAAAACAATAAATCGCAAAAACAATCTAACTGATCCATCAAGGCTAGCGGCAATCGTCCCTCAATGCGCTGATTTTTTGTAACGAATCTGCGGGGTGGGGAGCCTTCACATTTTGCGGTTGGTTTTCGGAATTTTTATGTATTTGTTTAGTTTAGGGATTTTTTTTGTCCCCCCCCCCCCAACAATAAATAAATAGCCACAAAGAAATCGAAATGATCCAGCTAGCGGCAATCGTCGCTCAGTGCGCTGATTTTTTTTGTAACGAATCTGCGGGGTGGGGAGCCTTCACATTTAGCTGCTGATTATCGGCATTTTTTATATTTGTTGACGTTTGGGGACGCCGATATCAAAAGAGGACTCGTGTCATCACTGTTTACATCGTTTTCTTCACCCACCCCAAACAATAAATGCAAAATAACAAATCGCCACAAACAAATCACAATGACCCATCAAGGCCAGCGGCAATCGCCCACCAGTGCACTGATTTTTTTGTGACGAATGTGCGAGGTGGAGAGCCTTCACATTTAGCTGATTTTCTGCTCTTTTTGTATTTGTTGAAGTTTGGGGACGCTGATATAAAAAGAGGACCCGTGTCATCACTGTTTACATTGTTTTCTTTCTTTCAACCCCCCCCCCCCCAAAAAAAATAAAACAATAAATCGCAACAAAAAAAAAATCGAAATGATCCATCAAGGCTAGCGGCTAGCTCTCATAGCCACCCTGTGATTAGCATAACATATCGTGACCGGCTGTCATTCCGTCACGTCACGAGTAAACGAGAATGCAAACACAATCGTGGAAACAATTGGCTTTTATTGTTCAACAGTCCCTTTTAGAATGTGCGAGTCTCTCTCCCAAGATTTATTAATTTTACAAGTGGTGGATTAAATAACACCCCCCCCCCACGCGCCCCCCTGACCAACAAAACAATGACAAAAAACGTAATCAAGTTCTGAGCAGCGGAGTTGTGAAATTGTCTCGATCAGAACAAATGCAGCAAACAGAACAATGCAAAAAGGGCATTAAGGCCACACAACAACAGTGAAATGACAAATGAGGTTGTAATTTTTTTAATGAACAAAAAATATATATATATAAATATTCAGAACATAGGTGCTTTCCCTCCCCCCAAGTTGTAATATCTTGCACATCGCCATCGGTTCCAGTTAAAAAAAAAAAGACAATTTAAGTTTCACAAAAAGTAATTCAAAATGTGCAAAAGGTATTTTGTCATGAAAACAGTCGATTTCATGTTATAAAGAAAAATGATATTACAGCCCAAAATGTAAAAAAAATGTAATATGATGATTTTAGTGTTGTAAAATGATTTTTTTTTAAATTTGTAAAATTTCAATTTCATAATTTTTGAGCTGGATTAGCGAACATGGGCGCAGGAATATGCCGGGTTTCACTTTCTTACAAAAACGATGGACAGCTAAAACGGACACAAAAAAAAGAATAATGGTCTCTAATTCTAACTGCTCAGTGTAGTTCATTCTACCCCCCCCCCCCCCAAATGCAAATAAATCTCTAAGATCAAAAAAAGAAATATGACAATAATTCAAGTAGATACAAAAAAATGACCAAAAGGAGATCAACCAAACAATTACTTGTCTTTCCTAAAGATATATACAGTGATACATTGGCTTATGTACTTAATCGGTTCCCAGAAAGTGTGTGTAAGGCGAAAAGTGTGTATCCCAAAAACTAATTTCCCATAGGAATCCATTAAAATGAGAATAATCCATTCCCACGTCCCCATAAAACATAATTTTCAACTAACTAAGCCTTAAAACGACACACAATATAGCTTATTTTATGTATAATAAATGTGCTAATAGAGGAAAAATATAGCCGGCTGCCATTTTCAGCTCCTTGTTCGGAGCTCCAAGAACCGGCTCGTTCGCGAATGACACATCACTCATTGTGACGCTCCGAGTGTTTCCCGAAAAATAGTTCGTATGGCAAAATTATATTCTCGCAAATTCAAAGTTCGTAAGGCGAAACGTTCGTGAGTTAAAGCGTTCGTAAGCCGAGGTATCACTGTATATTAGAAAAGCTTCCAGTATGTTCACTTATTTTTCGTGATGGCACATTAAGGAGTGTGAGTTACTGCAGCAGCTGTCGAAAAGCAGCCCCCCCCCTCCAATAAAACACAAATAAAAACTGTAGAAATATTAAGTAACTCTGGGGGTGAAGAGGAGCTACGTCGGGGTGCGTTTGATTAGCAGCACGGCTCGTCCAGCCCGTCCAACGTGAATTTTCTTGATTCGTTGATAAAGGTGGCATCTCAATAAATTACAACACGGTAGAACGTTTCATACGGAATGTGGAAGTGTCGCAGCTTGGAATTGAAGCGGATTTACGAGGAGTTGTGAGACATCCTCTTTTTTCGTCAATGGATGCTTTATAGTAGCTTCATGTTTGCTTATAAAAACTTAGCTTGTAGCAGACGTCGACATTCCACCATGACAACCCTGATCCACTGGTGAAAAGGACGTTTTGATCTCTGCTCTTTCATCTCGAACTGCTTCATGTAACAAAGAGGGTGCAGAAAATGCTCAAGATTGAATAATTGTGTGTCTTTTGTGTTGTGTTACATTATTTGTTATTTAGTTTTGGACTTCAAGATGGCGCCGCGACAGTGGCTGCCTTTACAGCAGCTCCACCATTTTGTTTTTGCTGCTGCGAAATGTAAATGTCTCCACTGTGAGACAAATAAAGGTTCATTGAATCGAAGCTAATCAAACTGTGAGGCAGAATTGCTAATCATGCCGCCGCCGTTTTATTCGATTAAAAATATTCACAACAGAACCATTAAAAAAAAAATAAAATACTAAACTAGATCCAAATTTACACCCATACTGCCCACAATGGAAAAAAAAAGATCAATAGACTTCTATTTAGAGAAAAGTAGTGCTCTGGCGCCATCTTGTATGGAGAAGTGAATCCGTTGCCATCTTATGTGGGGTTACAATTTTTTTTTAAGGAGTCGATGATTAAATTTAGATTTGAGGGCAACGCTGAAGCCTATTTGACCTCGGTTCGGCCTGTCAATCATAATCAAAATGACATTGTTGACAGTTTCGGAGTTGCACTACAAAATGACATCATCCAGCATGTTCTAGTTTACCGAGATGCAACCGTACGGCCGACTCGTGTTTCAAAATGGCTGCCAATCAAATGAGGGTGTGTGCCAGTTTAACCCCCTGGGAACGACACCCCTCCAAAATAAAAGCCAGTCTTTGTTGAAATAAATTAAAAAAAACATAGCTACTGTATATTAATGAATATTGTTTGCAACTAAATCATTTGTGTCCTTATGTACATTAAAGTGATGAACAGTACAAGGCACACATTTAAAGGACAACCGACACCATTTTTTTGTTTGATAACTGACATCAGAAAAACGTTTTATAGCATCTAAAATACCCAAAACACGCAGGCTTATATTTTTATTTTTAATGCAAAACACCAATAAAAATGACTTAAAATGTCCCAAAACTGCCACAAAATGAGCTCGGAACTGGCGAGATTCAGAAAGTCCCGCCCCCTTGTTTGTGACGTCACGCCAGGATACTCCTTCACAAACTGCCTTGCTCCAGAATCAAAACAATGGCTTCAGAGAGTTCAGATTCGGAAAAAAAATGCTTTCTTGTTACTCATCCAGTTATGAATAGGATTCGAATAGTTCTGAAGAGGAAAGCATAAATGTTTGCAATCGATTAAAGTTCGCTGGCTGATGGCTATCTATTCGCTGGCTAATGGCTATCTGTTCGCTAGCTATTAGCTATTCACTGGCTAATGGCTATCAAATCGCTGGATATTAGCTATCTATTCGTTGGCTAATGGCTATCAATTTTCGCGCTATTTGCTATCTATTCGCTGGTTAATAGCTGTTATTGGATATCTATTTGCTATCTGCACGATTCACCATGGCGTTATTTATGTAGTTTTCCTTCTAATTTCCCCATCAATATAATGTTTTCAGATGAAAAAAAATATACCCAAAATGCATTGTGTGTCGCTTTCTCGGTCAGGGGTGTTCCCTCCGTGACGTCACGTGGGGATCGTCATCAATTGAGTCTTAAAATGTAAAATATAGCTATATGCGGTGGAATCTTTGTAAAATGCGCTCAGTAAAAGTCATTTTACAAATTATGGACTCAATTTGGTGTCGGTTGTCCTTTAAGGGTATAAATAAAATAATAATAATAATACAAAAAAAAAAGTAGTATGCGCAAGGAGAGTTTTTTAGATGCTGTCCACGAAACTTCCAGGAAATAGCCCCGTCCTACCGTTGCGCTGGAGCGTCCCTTTGAACCAGCCGTCCTCGCGTTTCCGATGCACAAACACCACGTCGCCCTCCTTTAGCTCCAGCTCGGCTTCGCTCTGCGGCGGATACGACACTGCCACTCTGTACCTGAAGGGGGAGTTGTTAGGATTATGCAGAAACTCAAAATGGAGCAAAAAAGGCATACAGTGATACCTTGGCTTACGAACTTAATTGGTTCCCAGACAGAGTGTGTAAGGCGAAAAGTGTGTATCCCAAAAATTAATTTCCCATAGGAAACCATTAAAATGGGAATAATCCGTTCCCAGGTCCCCATAAAACATAATTTTCTACTTTCGAAGCCTTAAAACTACACAAAATATACCTTATTTTATGTATAATAAATGTGCTATGGTATTATAATGAAAGAAATAAACTTTACTGTATAATAAAGTCGTTTTTATTTACCTTTGTGATGGTCGTTGATGGCTTGACGAAATGGAGTGGCAGGTTTCATCAACATTAAACACTTGATGTGGAACGAAACCTTCTTCTTTCACCATCTTGAGCAATGATCCCTTGTAGGTGCTTTCTCTGCCATAATCTTACCTAGTTCCTCATCAAGTGTGTTCTGTTTAGCTGGGTTGATAGCTTTTTGCATCAAGTGTACAGATGGCTTGTGTGGGTTGTTTGTGGAGCCTGATTGATGGGATATTTTAACCTTGCAGTCTACAATCAAAGTTGAAACTCTCTCACTGTCGTCTGCCTGTCTCTTTAATGTTTAAACCACCCCCCTTCACTGTTGCGTTCTTGACCAATCACATGGCTTTAACCGTAGACTGGGGGTGGGGATTAGAGGACAAAAACAGTCGGCTGCCATTTTGTTGTTAGAAGAACGGGCTCGTTCGCAAACGACACGTCACTCATTGAGGCAGCTCCGTGTACGAAAAAAGTTCGTACGCCAAGGTAAAATTGTAATAAATTTAATGTTCGTAAGCCGAAAAGTTCGTAAACCAAGGGGTTCGTAAACCGAGGTATCACTGTACCTCTCACAGACGATGGGCCGGGCGTCGTGCTGCAGCGATGACAACGAGGAGCACGGCTGGCGAGGTGGCGGCGCGATCGGCGCGATGCCATCCAAGACCGCGTTCCTCCGATGGGAGGCGGGGTCTGACGAGGAGGCGGGAGATGGAGATGGAGAGGCGGCGACACCGGAGTCGGGATCCTGGTTGGAAGGAGGCGAAGTCTCGGGACCGGAGACGGCGCCTTGAGGTGACTCCCAGGTAGCCGCTTGCTCCGCCTCCAACGTGGGCGAAGAAGGCGGAGACTGACGAGATTTTTTCTTGTTGGAGAGTATCTTTAGAAGACTTTTTTTTTCTCGCTGTGGCAACAACGACAATATTTTTTTTTACTCAAAATGAACAAAAGTCTTTGGAAAAGGGGGTTAGCGCATCGTCCGCTAACCTTCATATCCTTGTCCAAGCGCCACGCGAGGGCTGCGTTGGTCGCGGCGGGACCGTTAGCGGCGAGGACGGGTACGGGCCTGGTGGCGTCACCCTCCAGGGAGGCGGCGCTGACGTTGGGCGGGGTGAGGGAGGCGGCGGCGCACCCCAGCGACGCCGATACCCGGGCGCACCCCTGAGCGAGGCCTACGTGCTGCGAGTAGCTTCCCGCCGGCGGCGACTGGATGGGCGGGACTGTCGCCGTGGGGCGGTCATGAACGTGACACACGGCTAAAAAAACAAAACAAAACACAAGGGGAAACTTTAAGTGTTTTTTTATTTTTAGAAAGACGGACAAATCCCCTCACTTATAATATGATAATAATAATAATAATAATAATAATAATAATAATAATAATAATAATAATAATAATGGTAGTAATAATAATAGTAATAATCATCATGAAAATAATTATAATAATCATAATAATCCATTTCATTTTAAGTGCCTTTCAAAACTCTCAAGGTCACTTTACAGTCACAGGATCAGTTTTTCTGTGGGTGAGCAGCGACAGCCACACGCGCCAGCGTTCACTCACCCGGAAATAACTCAAAAAGAAAGAAAGCTAGCTAGCTAATAGTTACCAGCTAGCTAGATAGCCAGCCTTATAGCAATAGATATCTAGCTAGTATTAATAATAATCCATTGCATTTATAAGTAATAATAATATTCCATTGCATTTATAAATAATAATAATATAATAATAATAATACATTTCATTTGTAAGCGCCTTTCAAAACTCTCAAAGGCACTTTACAGTGGCAGGATCAGTTTTTCTGTGGGTGAGCAGCGGCAGCCACGTGCGCCAGCGTTCACTCAACCCGGAAGTAACTGAAATAGATAGAACGCTAGCTAGCTATTAGATAGCTTGTACCTGTTCTGACGGCGTTGCGGGCCTGGTTGACCGTCATCTGCGAGCTGACTTTGGGTTGCTGGCCAGTGGCCGTCTGCGCAACCGCGGGCTGAACGGCGTTCATGGCGTGAGGATGTTTGGCGCCGTCGGGGCCCGCCGCAATGGCGACGTGGTGACCGGACGAGGGGTTGATGATGGTGATGCCTCTGCCCGCTGGCGTGCAAAGGCTCATGGGTACTTTGGCCTGGCTGCTCGTCGACGGCGTTCTAAAAGTGACACATAAGCGACACACAATGATAAGTGAATACAATCTAGGATCTAAAATGGCGAAAATAAAAATGGAATACAGTGATACCTCGACTTACAAACACTTTAGCTAACAGACGTTTTGCGAGAATATAATCTTGGCATTGTAACAAAAAAAAAACATGAAATGATGAGAAAATGGATAAAAAAACACAGTGAAATTGGGACTCGTTTCAACTTTATTGATAGTCCAAATGCAGAGTGTAGACTGCAAGGTTAAAATATCCCATCAATAAGGCGCCACAAATAACCCGCACAAGCCATCTGCACGATTTGAAGAGAACCTACAAGCAAGGGAACCAGCTATTAATGAAGTTTCTAGTGTGTCTGCCTGCATCACAATATCACAACTTCCAAGATGTACAAACCAGAGCTCCACTTTATGCAAAAATCTATCCATTCCATCAAGCCATCACAAAGGTAAATAAAACGACTATTGTATAGTACAGTTTATTTCATTAATTACAATACCATAGTACATTTATTATACATAAAATAAGGTATATTGTGTGTAGTTTTAATGTATATATTTAGTTGAAAATTATGTTTTATGGGGACCTGGGAACGGATTATTCTCATTTTAATGGTTTCCTATGGGAAATTAATGTTTGGAATACACACTTTTCGCCTTACACACACTTTCTGGGAACCAATTAAGTTCGTAAGCCAAGGTATCACTGTACGTCGTCGTGACAACCCCCCCAACCCCCTTAAACATGACAAATGACAGTTCGACTTGAGAAACGCGGACATGTGAAATGGATTTAGCGAGAATTTAAATGACTTCCAAATGTGCGATCCGGACTCGAGCCTGGATGTAAATGAACACGGAAAAAAAAAGTGACACGGTCCAAAAATCAGACTTGGAACTCCAACAATCGTTTCAGTGAGATGTCAGGAAAGTTTCTCGTCAGCAAAACATGTGATGATAACCATGACACAAGAAAAAGGAAACTTCTGGTTACAGGAAATGGTCACTTTCATTTCTTCAGAGCTGTATAGATACATTTCTCCCAAGTCGATGGTTGCTGTGCCCCTTCCCGTTTCAATTTTCAAAACAATGTGACAGCAATGCTAGTCGTTAGCT